>NW_026599950.1:0-9822 GCF_029784135.1 Toxorhynchites rutilus septentrionalis
AATTTGAATGAAAATTTTCACATTATGTTATTTAATTATTAGAAACACGTATTTCTGACTTTCATTCAACCATATGGTCATACAATTCCAACATTATTGCTGATTTTTTTCTTCATAATATAAAGTTGTCTTCAAAACATTTTTCGTATGAGACTTTTCCCCACCTGCAAACAAAAATGTTTTTAATTTAAACAGAATACTAATTTGATACGGGAAAGCTAATTTTCATTCATAATTTTAATTTTGAAAACGTTCACTCCGACTGAAAATCAGCTGTTCTTTGACGCTCCCCTAAACTAGTAAACGAAGCTCACTGCCGTTAATACGGATCGCTGTTTTGAAGAAAACAAATACTTCTGACGTGTAAGATGTTGGCATCAAAAACATGGTGGGTGCCATACGGCTGAAGATAACCTAAAACTCAAAAACAAATTGACGAATTTACGCAAAGCTGAATCAGCTCATGCGACATCTACATTAGAGCTCAGAACCACTAAAGTGAGGGTGTTTGTTTATTTTACGCACTAAAAAGCAAGATTCGGTTGTGATTATTCGATTTATTTCAATTTAGATTCATTTCAGCCATTGAATGTCGTCGGTATATGGTAAGAAAGTTGGAGTTTTGTATTGGGCTGTTTCAAAAGTTTATGATTTGCTCAGCATCTACTATCCTACACGCGAATGATATGTCCACCCATACCTATCATCGCTCACGCACCGTGTTACAGTCGAATACGACCCATCCACATGCCTATCTTATGTCTAGCATAAGGCATCTCAAGTGTTGAGAAAGTTCGTGCACCTCGAGGAAGGTTCTTTTGAAACAAATCAATAGAAGCCATCCTATGCGCGATCAGTGTGACTACCCGCACATATCATCGCTCACGCACCACGTTGCAGTCGAATGTGACCCATCCACATGCCTATCTTATGTCTAGCATAAGGCATCTCAAGTGTTGAGAAAGTTCGTGCACCTCGAGGAAGGTTCTTTTGAAACAAATCAATAGAAGCCATCCTATGCGCGATCAGTGTGACTACCCGCACATATCATCGCTCACGCACCGTGTTACAGTCGAATACGACCCATCCACATGCCTATCTTATGTCTAGCATAAGGCATCTCAAGTGTTGAGAAAGTTCGTGCACCTCGAGGAAGGTTCTTTTGAAACAAATCAATAGAAGCCATCCTATGCGCGATCAGTGTGACTACCCGCACATATCATCGCTCACGCACCACGTTGCAGTCGAATGTGACCCATCCACATGCCTATCTTATGTCTAGCATAAGGCATCTCAAGTGTTGAGAAAGTTCGTGCACCTCGAGGAAGGTTCTTTTGAAACAAATCAATAGAAGCCATCCTATGCGCGATCAGTGTGACTACCCGCACATATCATCGCTCACGCACCACGTTGCAGTCGAATGTGACCCATCCACATGCCTATCTTATGTCTAGCATAAGGCATCTCAAGTGTTGAGAAAGTTCGTGCACCTCGAGGAAGGTTCTTTTGAAACAAATCAATAGAAGCCATCCTATGCGCGATCAGTGTGACTACCCGCACATATCATCGCTCACGCACCGTGTTACAGTCGAATACGACCCATCCACATGCCTATCTTATGTCTAGCATAAGGCATCTCAAGTGTTGAGAAAGTTCGTGCACCTCGAGGAAGGTTCTTTTGAAACAAATCAATAGAAGCCATCCTATGCGCGATCAGTGTGACTACCCGCACATATCATCGCTCACGCACCACGTTGCAGTCGAATGTGACCCATCCACATGCCTATCTTATGTCTAGCATAAGGCATCTCAAGTGTTGAGAAAGTTCGTGCACCTCGAGGAAGGTTCTTTTGAAACAAATCAATAGAAGCCATCCTATGCGCGATCAGTGTGACTACCCGCACATATCATCGCTCACGCACCACGTTGCAGTCGAATGTGACCCATCCACATGCCTATCTTATGTCTAGCATAAGGCATCTCAAGTGTTGAGAAAGTTCGTGCACCTCGAGGAAGGTTCTTTTGAAACAAATCAATAGAAGCCATCCTATGCGCGATCAGTGTGACTACCCGCACATATCATCGCTCACGCACCGTGTTACAGTCGAATACGACCCATCCACATGCCTATCTTATGTCTAGCATAAGGCATCTCAAGTGTTGAGAAAGTTCGTGCACCTCGAGGAAGGTTCTTTTGAAACAAATCAATAGAAGCCATCCTATGCGCGATCAGTGTGACTACCCGCACATATCATCGCTCACGCACCACGTTGCAGTCGAATGTGACCCATCCACATGCCTATCTTATGTCTAGCATGTATATTAACTTCGCACAACATCACCACAACGTTCATCCTCGGTAAATTCGTTCCTCGTTCGCATACACGATAGCCATACACTAGCCAAAAGATTCCCATACACAATTACTAGCACGCATAAAAGCGTGAGAGGGGGTATTGTTCACATGTCCACGCTCGCTTATCACGAGGTAGCTGCACCACATTGATGTAAACGACCCAACACACACAGACGAGCGAGCGAGCGCACGCTTTTTTTCCCCTACTGCATACCTACAGCATACGCTGAGGAGGCATAACAATGGAGAAAAAAAACTCGGAGCGAGAGAGCGGTAACTACCCGTGTGGTGCTACTAGCTGCACTGATGCGATGCGTCTTACATGGGAGGTATTTCAATGTTCGACACACCGTACTGCACAGGGTTCGCATGGCACACGAGAAAGCCACAATCGCCTTATGCCCCTTCGACGTTCAACGCACGACACGACACCACACACTGGAGTACGTACGTCTCACCACGTAGTGAGGGTAGGGGTTCGACACACGAAACTCACTGGATTCGATACAAGCTCAAAAGGTTTACCCTCCCTGGTGCCGACCAGACTCACTGGATTCGATAGACGTTCGACCCTACCGACAGTAACTTGACCCCACCCGTACGGCATCGTACTACCGAACATCCATACAAGCTTCGCAAGTTATGCCTCAAACTTTTCACTCACCAACTTTCCCCACAATAGTGTAAACATGGTCATACCAACGTTGCCTCGGTATGGGTATATACCACACTGGGGACATCGTTATAGGAGTGCCTTGGATAGACTTGTACCGCTAGCCGAGACACCATGCTGGGTCGGGAAATGTTCACGCACCGCAATCGGTACCAGTGCCGGGTGTCGGTCATATTCCGATGGGGGGTAACCCTACTATTGAACTCGTACTTGTACTTGGGCCGTGCCTAAGGTGTTGGTTGTTTCAATAGTTGGTTACTTGTTTCAATAGTTGACATTTTTTCAATAGTTGAACTTTTTTCCAACAGTTTCAGTTTTCCCGTAGGTAAAGATGATGATGTGTGACCAATGTGTGAATGTGTTGTTTTTTTTTTTCAATAGTCATGTACGCGCCGTTGTCGATGTTATACACACTGCGTACTGCGGGTGAGAAATAAAACAAACTGTTGTGCTGTGCTGTGCTTGATGTTGGCTTGGTGTTATTGTATTATCGAATTGGACTTAATACCAGTGCCGGGCCGATGCACACACTGCGTACTGCGAGTGCTGGCTCGCGCAGTGACAAATTAAACAAACTGTTGCGCTGTTGTGTTGTGTGCGCTGTGTGGGGGAGACTTTTCATCACACTTGACACGCGCATTCTTACCCTCGATGTTGCCTTGGTGTTATTGTGTTATCGAATTGGACTTAATATCAGTGCCGGACTGTTGCGCTGTTGTGTTGTGTGCGCTGTGTGGGGGAGACTTTTCATCACACTTGACACGCGCATTCTTACCCTCGATGTTGCCTTGGTGTTATTGTGTTATCGAATTGGACTTAATATCAGTGCCGGACTGTTGCGCTGTTGTGTTGTGTGCGCTGTGTGGGGGACTTTTCCAACACTTGACACTTTGCATTCCGGGACGTGGACGCGTTCTGGGACTTGGTGTTATTGCCGACGGGGCAGTGTTATACACACTGCGTACTGCGAGTGCTGGCTTGCGCAGTGAGAAATTCAACAAACCGTTGCGCTGTTGTGTTGTGTGCGCTGTGTGGGGGACTTTTCCAACACTTGACACTTTGCATTCCTGGACGTGGACGCGTTCTGGGTCTTAGTGTTATGGTCGACGGGGCAGTGTTTTACACATTGCGTACTGCGGGGGTTGGCTCGCGCAGCGCTGTTGTGTGCTGTATGCTGGGGGGACTTGGACGCTTTCTGGCACTTAGTGTTATTGTCGGCGGGGCAGTGTTTTACACATTGCGTACTGCGAGTGCTGGCTTGCGCAGTGAGAAATTCAACAAACCGTTGCGCTGTTGTGTTGTGTGCGCTGTGTGGGGGACTTTTCCAACACTTGACACTTTGCATTCCGGGACGTGGACGCGTTCTGGGACTTGGTGTTATTGCCGACGGGGCAGTGTTATACACACTGCGTACTGCGAGTGCTGGCTTGCGCAGTGAGAAATTCAACAAACCGTTGCGCTGTTGTGTTGTGTGCGCTGTGTGGGGGACTTTTCCAACACTTGACACTTTGCATTCCTGGACGTGGACGCGTTCTGGGTCTTAGTGTTATGGTCGACGGGGCAGTGTTTTACACATTGCGTACTGCGGGGGTTGGCTCGCGCAGCGCTGTTGTGTGCTGTATGCTGGGGGGACTTGGACGCTTTCTGGCACTTAGTGTTATTGTCGGCGGGGCAGTGTTTTACACATTGCGTACTGCGAGTGCTGGCTTGCGCAGTGAGAAATTCAACAAACCGTTGCGCTGTTGTGTTGTGTGCGCTGTGTGGGGGACTTTTCCAACACTTGACACTTTGCATTCCGGGACGTGGACGCGTTCTGGGACTTGGTGTTATTGCCGACGGGGCAGTGTTATACACACTGCGTACTGCGAGTGCTGGCTTGCGCAGTGAGAAATTCAACAAACCGTTGCGCTGTTGTGTTGTGTGCGCTGTGTGGGGGACTTTTCCAACACTTGACACTTTGCATTCCTGGACGTGGACGCGTTCTGGGTCTTAGTGTTATGGTCGACGGGGCAGTGTTTTACACATTGCGTACTGCGGGGGTTGGCTCGCGCAGCGCTGTTGTGTGCTGTATGCTGGGGGGACTTGGACGCTTTCTGGCACTTAGTGTTATTGTCGGCGGGGCAGTGTTTTACACATTGCGTACTGCGGGTGCTGGTGTGCGGGTGTTGTGCACTTGAGACTTGTCATTCCAGGACATGGAATGATTTCACACACACGTACGATTGCATACTACCAGGCGCAAAGCGATTTAATGAAAAAAGAGAGAAGCCGCCAGCGCGGACAGCACTAAGCTACCACGGTGGGACTTCTCTCTTACGGAACACGACGCACCCGGGCAAGACTGCGCAAGCTACTGTGCCGCGCCGATGCTGATGGGGCAATGTTACACGTACTGCGCGCTGGGTCGCGCAGTGAGAAATTGAACAAACTGTTGCGCTGTTGTGTGCTGTATGCTGGGGGGACATGGACGCTTTCTGGGACTTAGTGTTATTGTCGGCGGGGCAGTGTTTTACACATTGCGTACTGCGGGTGCTGGTGTGCGGGTGTTGTGCACTTGAGACTTGTCATTCCAGGACATGGAATGGTTTCACACACATACGCGGTTGCATACTACCAGGCGCAGGATGAAATAAAAAAAAAGTAAAGTAATATCCAGCGAGGGGAATGGCTTCACACACGCACTTGGTGTTATAGCATTATCGTACTTATCGCCGATGCTGCGTACTGCGGGCGTTGGCTCGCGCAGACTGTTGTGTGCTGTGTTGTGCTGGGGGACAACACTTGACAGTTGTTATTCCCGGCCATGGGATGATTTCACACACACGCACGATTGCATACTACCAGGCGCAATGCGATTTAATGAAAAAAGAGAGAAGCAGCCAGCGCGGGCAGCACTAAGCTACCACGGTGGGACTTCTCTCTTACGGGACACGACGCACCCGCCCATCACATAGCGCATCGCAAGGGCAATACTGCACAAGCTACTGTGCCGCGCCGATGCTGATGGGGCATTGTTACACGTACTGCGTGCTGGGTCGCGCAGTGAGAAATTGAACAAACTGTTGTGCTGTGCTGTGCTGGGGGGGGGGACTTTGCCAAAACATGCTACTTTGCATTCCAGGACATGGTGCACAGCTTATACCGCTAGCAGAGACACCTCGTTCGATCGGGGCAACTTGGGACACCGTAATCAGTACCAGTGCCGGGTGTGGGTCGGATTCCGATGGGGGGTGATCCGGGAACATATTTCTTGGACTTAGAATATTGTTCGGACTTAGAATTTTTTCGACTTATGACCTCGTTTCTGGGACTTAGCCGTAGAACCAGATGTAATGCGTGTTGCATAGATTAAGGCGCAGGGGAATTTAATAAAAAAGAGAGAAGCCCCACACATTTAGGGGGGCTTCTCTCTTTTTTATTGGACGATACACAACACATAACATACATGACATAACACTGACCTAGAAGCAGTATTTACCACCGTATTTTATGACCCGCTTCCACCTCGCAGGTAGGGAATCTATGCCTCTGGCATAGAACGTAGGAGGCTTGCTATCGAAGAACTCTTTTAGGAATGCGCTCATCTCGTCCTTAGTCCTGAAGAGTTTATTCCTAAGCTTATTACTCAATGACCTGAATAAATGGTAGTCCGATGGACTGATGTCTGGTGAGTAAGGAGGATGGTTCAATATGTTAAATCCCAGGCTCCTCGCCTTATCTATCGTTTCATGTGCCCTATGGCACGGAGCGTTATCGTGTAGTAGGGGTACCGGCCTATGTTTACTCACTCCCAGTATACCAGCCACCTTTTCCAGCTGCTTCTGATATCGTTTACGGTTAACAGATACACCCTTGTCTAGCAATTCCCAGTGTATAATGCCTCGTCGATCCCAAAACACACAGAGCATGTTCCACTTGCGATTCATCCTGTCTTTGGCGATTGTCTTCGGCATGGCGCCTTTTACGATCCAATGTATGCCTCTGTGAGGCGCAAACATGGGTATCTTAGATTCATCACAAGTGACCAAATTATCGAGCATACCCTGGTCTCGTTCACTTTGTCTGAGTAGTCGTTGGGCTAGTTTCACCCGCTTTGCAAGGTTGACTGGGTCTAGCTTGTGTGGGTGGTATCCCATTCTTTTTGGCACATAGTTTAGTTTATGCAACGTTCGCATAACAGTCGCTGCCGAACAGTTGTATTTCTGGGCCATAGACCTCGTAGATTGCTGGCTGTTTTGTTTCACATCAGCAAGCAGTGTTGCTGTGTTATCGATTGCCTTCGGACGGCCTTTGCGTGGACGATCCGCGCAGTTCCTGTCGGTATCGAACCTTTTGTACCACATCGTAACCGTTCTACGAGTAACAGTTTGTCCATATGTGGAATTCAATGCCAAGAGGGTGTCCGACACTGAATCACCCATGTCGTAGTGGTGCAAGATGAACATTCTTGTTTCAGTTCTAGATAGTCTTATGGTTTGTATATCATATTGACTAGCATCTATCGGCTCTAGGACAACTCTGAGTTCTTTCAGAGAGTCTAATTGGATCGTCTGCTGTGTATCAAACGACTCTATGTCTACAGAAGGGGACTGGGGTAGTTGCATCACTCTGGATGACGATGCTAGTGGTTCCCATGATACTGATAAGGGTGGCGTTGCTAAGGGGTGGTCAGACCATTGCTGCTCACTATTCGATTCCACGTGTAGTGGGTCTTGTGTCATTTCGGATGACGATGGCGATGCTAAGGGGTGGTCAGACCATTGCTGCTCGCTCTTCGATTCTTCGTACAGTGGGTCTTGTGTCATTTCGGATGGCGATGACGGTGCTAATGGGTGGTCAGACCACTGCTGCTCGCTCTTCGATTCTTCATCCGGATTTATATCTATAACCGGAGAAGGGAATAGCGATGAGGACGAGGACGAGGACGAGGACGAGGACGAGGACGAGGACGAGGACGAGGACGAGGACGAGGACGATGATGATGAGGACGATGATGACGATGAGGACGACGATGAGGACGACGATGCCACTGAGTTAACACAACAAGGACACTTCTTAGGGTGATGAATACGCTTCGATCTTCGCATTGGGTTGGTTTTGCTTTTCATGTGGTTCCCACGAGTCGCTAGGGAAAATATATGGTCGACTGTGGACTACCCTGCCATACCACAGCAAGGGCAACATTACTGTGAGGTTTGCCCCGGTACCCCACAGGGTCCGTTCGCGGCTTCATATTTGTATCGCCCCTTCCACCATTCAACTATCGGCACGGATCGTATACACACCTTAAGCTTTGGGGCCCGAGTGCCCCCTTCTCTGTCTGCATACGACCTAAGGTCCCACCGAGGTTGGTTACTCGATCTTTCCGAAGGTTGCTCGTATCCCAGTCGGTACCACGGGGAGGTAGAGATAGGAGTTGCTGAATCATAGGCTACCATCATAAATGGATCATCATAATGAGTTATATGTTCGCTGTATTCAGCCATTTACCGACCACTGTTTAATATATACATGTGGCCCCGAAAGCAGTGCATAAGTATTGATCCATCCTTTCCAAAACTTTTGCAACACACCAATAGCCACACCATAGGAATTTCCAAGGGCATCGCTATTGGGCTGTTTCAAAAGTTTATGATTTGCTCAGCATCTACTATCCTACACGCGAATGATATGTCCACCCATACCTATCATCGCTCACGCACCGTGTTACAGTCGAATACGACCCATCCACATGCCTATCTTATGTCTAGCATAAGGCATCTCAAGTGTTGAGAAAGTTCGTGCACCTCGAGGAAGGTTCTTTTGAAACAAATCAATAGAAGCCATCCTATGCGCGATCAGTGTGACTACCCGCACATATCATCGCTCACGCACCACGTTGCAGTCGAATGTGACCCATCCACATGCCTATCTTATGTCTAGCATAAGGCATCTCAAGTGTTGAGAAAGTTCGTGCACCTCGAGGAAGGTTCTTTTGAAACAAATCAATAGAAGCCATCCTATGCGCGATCAGTGTGACTACCCGCACATATCATCGCTCACGCACCGTGTTACAGTCGAATACGACCCATCCACATGCCTATCTTATGTCTAGCATAAGGCATCTCAAGTGTTGAGAAAGTTCGTGCACCTCGAGGAAGGTTCTTTTGAAACAAATCAATAGAAGCCATCCTATGCGCGATCAGTGTGACTACCCGCACATATCATCGCTCACGCACCACGTTGCAGTCGAATGTGACCCATCCACATGCCTATCTTATGTCTAGCATAAGGCATCTCAAGTGTTGAGAAAGTTCGTGCACCTCGAGGAAGGTTCTTTTGAAACAAATCAATAGAAGCCATCCTATGCGCGATCAGTGTGACTACCCGCACATATCATCGCTCACGCACCACGTTGCAGTCGAATGTGACCCATCCACATGCCTATCTTATGTCTAGCATAAGGCATCTCAAGTGTTGAGAAAGTTCGTGCACCTCGAGGAAGGTTCTTTTGAAACAAATCAATAGAAGCCATCCTATGCGCGATCAGTGTGACTACCCGCACATATCATCGCTCACGCACCGTGTTACAGTCGAATACGACCCATCCACATGCCTATCTTATGTCTAGCATAAGGCATCTCAAGTGTTGAGAAAGTTCGTGCACCTCGAGGAAGGTTCTTTTGAAACAAATCAATAGAAGCCATCCTATGCGCGATCAGTGTGACTACCCGCACATATCATCGCTCACGCACCACGTTGCAGTCGAATGTGACCCATCCACATGCCTATCTTATGTCTAGCATAAGGCATC
>NW_026599951.1:0-9437 GCF_029784135.1 Toxorhynchites rutilus septentrionalis
CTGCAAAATCTATTGTGAGCAACAAACTGTAAACAATTAAGTGTTTTGTTATTTGACAATGTCTATTAGTCCATTTATCTATCACAATTAATATTGTTCAACTTATTTTCGCCATTTGATAAGTAATAGTACAGACTGGAACCACAATATTCATTTTTTCTTATACACCAGTCATTTTGACTGGTGCTGGTAGAAATAGGTATATATAAATAGCTGGTAAATCTAGTGTTAACACGGGGTCGTTTCCATACTAGGCGGTACAGGATAGTCCCGATCTTCTGAACAGACTTGAATGAACTAAAAACATCCGTAGCCGATCGAGTCAACTAGAAAAATAAGCTAGCGGCGGTCGCCGTTGGCCCCATTTTTCTTGTTGAAAAAAACCGGCGTCGACATTTTCAAATATGGCGTCGACCGCCGAAATTTTTGACGACAGAAGTGTCTGTCTCCTGGTCTGCTATACATTTTCTGTAGGCGTTAAGATCAACACTGAAAAATATTTCGACATAAAAAAGCGCAAAATAAAAAAAATACTAAGTCAGCGCTATTATCTTAAGTCACCAAAGTGAAGTTGTGTACTCTAGCTTCTTCTTCTTCTTGGATGGCACTACCGTTCCAGTGAAACTTTTGCCTTCTCAACGCAGCATTACTTGCGTCATTTTTATTAGTAGTGCTTGGTTGAGATTTCTATGCCGAATAACACGCCTTGAATGTACTCTGGAGGGGCAAGCTCTAGAATACGCGTGACCACAGTGCAAGCCGGAAGAATTTTCTTTCACGAAAAATCCCCCGACCAGAACGGGAATCGAACCCGAACCCCCGGCATGATAGTGTGGGACGCTAACCACTCGGCCACGGGAGCACGTACTCTAGCGCCGAATCGTAATGAAAATATTCGGTGGCGGAGTTGCGCCGTGGCGAATTTTCGTTCGGCAATGAAACGATTGCGATGAGTTGTGATGATATTGAAAGTGGAATACAGCTGGAATCCGACGAATGCATGGAAATTGAGGTAGGTTCAGTTTGTATTAATCTATGACTTCAGTAAAAATTTTATTACGACAAAATTAATTCATAATAAAAATTGCGCTTTTTTCTGTGTGGCATTCATACCCCTGAGTTCACTTTTTAAAAACATGAATAGAAACTATTGCTACATGTTCTTTAAATGTATTATTAAAAGAGCTTCTGAATGTTTCCACCAGAACCCAATGATAAATGGGTCTGAAAAGTTGAACGAATTGGTATGAAAATATGGAGAAATTTGCGTTAGTGATACTAAAGCCTATGATCATAACGCGAAATCCAACAGTCACATAATTTCCGTTGTTTCCTATTATAAGAAGAGATGTCGACCAGGAATATCATTTCATAATCAAAAGGGATGAAACACGGTACGTGGAATGGATTCAACGGATAAAAATTGAAAATCATCCGGCTAAGCAGTTTAAATTTCAGCATGTCGATATTCTACTAAGTAATTATCATCAATTTTCACGTATTATTTTTTTTCAGAAACAAAACGTTTAACTAAACTATTAATTTGTATGGCTCGAACCTTGGCGATGGTAATTGAGGACAGGTTAAAAACTCTCAAGCCATTATTGTTCACCTGTTCAACACAAACGAGCAGCAATTCATTTAATCCTCGACGACCAAACGATTTTCTCCGGCAGCGAAATTGAAAATATCGACAGATCAAGAAATCATGTCTATATATTTTTTATCTGCTTCTATAGAAATTTCCCACCCTAATTAAAATAAACATTAGAGAAAATCAATTTGAGTATTTTATGCGTCTGAATAAACCACAAAAACGTAAACATCGATTAAATTTTCTTCTACGCTTCATCTGATTCGCTACTCAAAAGTGTCGTTTGACTGACCGATGAAAAAACACTTTCGTACGAAAACGAGGATAGGGCAATTCGTTCGAACGAACGATGTTCGAATGTTCGAACGGATAGATTTCTTTCGTACGAAACCAAGGATACGAATGAGGCATTCTTTCGAACGTTTTGTGTTCGTTCGAAAACAAGAATAAGGGTGTTTATTTTTTTGGTTCGTTAAGTTAGTGTATAGAATAATATTAGGTGATTAATAGCAGTAATAGACGATAATATCTACTGTTTGCGCCACGCGGAGCGAGCGCATACGTGTTGCGACATGACCTGTCATTCCATTGCATCACCCAGAGACGTGCGAAAGTGAGATGAAAGCAGTATCAACACAACAAACTAATATCACCCGAGCTAACCGAGCGAAGCCGACAGGACAAACACCCCACCAATTTCAGGGAGTATAAAAGTAGCAGAGCAGCATATGATCCATCTTTATAAGTTTTTATTCACCACGTGTATTTAGAAACCATTAGAGAAAGTTATAGTGAAAATTTGGACTTTGAAAACTAGTGTCGTTTTTTCCTACAGTAAATTTAGTCAGACCCTTTCCAACCGGAGTACTATAAGGATTGAGAAATGTGTACTGTGAAGATGGCATCCTCTTATAAAATTAATTTAGAGATGTGTTTAGAAGCGGTTAACAGTTTAATTTCAACCAAGTGCCTAGAATATGATTTCAAGTTAAATTTTAAGAACATGCAAGTAATTTTGGAGCGTATGGGATTAGATAAAACGAACTATCCTAGTATGAAGGTAATCAAAAGCCTTCTAATGAAACATCGAAAATCCGTAAAACGGTTTGCTCCTGAGATTACTTTGCAGAATTGTTGGGATGCAGCGAATGATTTGATCGCTAGAGAAGAGTTGGATGAGCTATTCGAATTGAATTCTAAGAATCTGAAAGAAATTCTTGTAGAAATGGGATTAAACGAAAAATGCGCACCTAACTTAAAAAAAGTTAGGAATAACTTCGCTTGTAATCCAACATATAAGAAGTATCGTGCAGAACGAAAGGTGAGAACCCTTATAATTGTTATAAGCTTCCTGAAATTAATAAAACTATTTTGAAATTTTCAATGTGAAATCATTTCCGCAGAATATTGAACATTCAATTGCCGCTGAAAGTCATAACGTAAGTGTAAAATATCAAATTGCTTTGAAATAGTCACGCCATACAGTAACTTCAAATTTTTATAGATCGATAATTTCAAAGAATGTTCTTTTGAGAATGAAAGTGCCTGCTTGCCACAAGACTGCGTTGGAGTTCATGAAGTAAGATGACATTTCTATTTATTAATTCATGTATTAATAGTTGTTATTTAGCAGCTTTTATTAAATAAAACAGATCATATGTCCGAAACAAACTCATCTCCTTCACGTGTCGAAACAAGAACATTATCATTTGTATCATTTGACACAAACGATTTCGAGGAATTGGCCGACTCTCAAAGTACTACTTTTGACGGCGTTGATAATACGGGAAAAGATAACGAAGTAAGATGACATTTCCAATTAATTATTCATGTATTAATATGTATTATTCTTCAGCAACCTCCATTCGGATTTTTATTGAAAGGAACAGATTTATCGCGTGTCGAAATAAAATCATTATCCGTCGAGTTTCCTGCAAAAGTATGTAAGAAAGGAATGGAACTTAATGCTCCAGAAATTGAATGTCGCATTTTTGAAACATCAGTAAGTCAAATGCAAGAGAGATCAACGAACGACATGCAAGACTCGATTGTTTCATTTGATACCAATGATCTTGAAGGATCGACCAAATCACAAGATACTACTTATAGCAGTGATGTAGATGTAACTGAACTTGTGTTCAATACAACGGACTTTGAAAACCTACGAAAAGAGATAAAAGAAAAAGGCAACAGTAACAGGATCAAATACAATGTCAAGGTTGCGGAATGTGGGGCAACTGCCACAAAAAGACTTTATAGTGGTGCTTCAATTTACGAGTGTTCTTTTTACATCAACAAGAAGAACATTGAAATGTGTAAACATTATGATCAACATAATATAATGCAAAGCAAAACCAAGGTTGGCGATGCTAAATATAAGCAACAAAAGCATAGAAGGCCTTTTATAGTGGCCTTAGAAGATTTGTTAAAAATCAAATATGAAGAATTCAATATCTATTGTATAATCAATATAAATTCTCATAATTGCAACAAATCTGGCTGGCTATTTTATGGTGTCTGCGCTCACAAGACCTGCAGATCTTATCGTTTCAAAATTGTTTCTGTTACGGATGGTGATAACATATATAAAGTCGATGTCTATGTTAATGTCGCTATGACCCTGATACACGGGGAAAACCTGAAAGCGGCATATTGCAAAGGAGTAAAAAGAAACATAAATATGAAAAAACTGCAGCTCCAAAAACCACTTGAATTACGAACTAAGTTGATCAACGAAAAGAAAAAAAGGGAACCATTCGAGAAGGTAGACATTGTCAGCAAAAATGTATTGAAAAAAATTAGCAGTGAAGCTAAATCGAAGCTTAACAGGGATATTGATGATTTTCAAGATTTGATAAAAATGTCTGAGGATAACGGATCTTATATCAAAAATGTGTTTAGAAAGCCCTTTGGTGTAATTTGTTTTAATACAAAAATGTTCAAAGAGCTGAGAAAAAACAAGACTTACAGTCCTATTTTCTACATGGATGGTACTGGATCGGTTGTACGATATTCAAAAGCTGAGAAGCGTGTTCAAATATATGTTTTGGTCGCATACAATTACCGGTCAAATTTTAGTGTACCCGTAACAACCTTTGTGACTGAAAGCCAAAAAACAGTAGACTTCCACAATTGGTTGAATATATTTCGTGCTTCGTACGAGTCAGGCAGCTCTATGAATAAATTGAATAAAATAGCGAGAATTGTTAGTGTTGATTGGAGCTGGTCACTGATTGGTGGATTGATACGGGCTCTTAATAATCAACACCATACACTACCAGAGTATATCCGAGATTGTTATAAAGTTTGCATAAGAGAACTCAATCTCAATTTCACTATCATTCATTTATGCTACAGTCATTTCATGAATGTAGTTTCTAAGGACTTGAAATCTGCTCCAATCAACATAAAACATAAGTTCATGGACTGTATGCGATTGGCTGTACGTGCTACAAACTTAGTGGACTTAATCGATCTGTTTATCATTATGACATGCATTTTTGGATCTGCAAATGAGAACCGAATGCTTGAGACATCACTAAAAGAACTAGATGCAAAAATTAATGATAGAACAAGCTTCGATTCAGAAAGCGCTGGTAAATTTGATTATACTGGCATCGGTGAACCAGAAATTCTAAAAAAAGATGAGGACAAAATCTTCTTGGGATCGCCTTTTTATGCGTTGTTAAAAGAAACATTTGAAACAACATTAAAACAAATAGATGATCTCAGCCAAGGATCACAGAACCCACTGTATTTCAAAGGATTCTTGGAAGATGTCGCCTTGAAAAAATACATGCCTGTGGTTTGTTTGTGGTCAAATATAATAGTATCTCAAATTGACTCGAATCCGGATACTATTTCAAACGCAAGGGTTGAAAGCTTCTTCCGAACATTGAAACACAATGTTATGAAAGGTCAGCTCTACGAAAGAATAACACATTTTCTTCGAAAACTACAATCGTATATTGAATCTCTGTTCCACTTTTCCGACTTTGACATTGAAGATATATACGCTACTGATAAAGGAATAAGTAATGCTAAAAAACGTCAAGATGATAGAATCGCAGAATATGACAGATTTGTCGGAAACGTAGAAGACATAGAGGACGAATGGCATAGTCCATACTTTCAAAAAGATGCTTCAACCCACTTGTTCAAGAAGAAAAAGAAGCAGGAAACTAACAGCTTAAACACACAACTTGAACAATCAACACAGAAGCACCCAGATTCAAAGGAAAACAGTGATAACAACAGAAAAAGATCATTAGAAGAAGATTTAGAAACTACCTGTAATCTGTCCTCTATTCATCAATTCATTGACAAAGGATTTGAATTTCCAGTTACCACCAAATGGTATTTCGGTGAGTTTCCTTCAGAATATGAGAGCATAGGAGTAAGTAGTATGATTGTAAGCTCAGAAATGCTTCAAACGCTCGATGCACATACATATATGGATGGAGAAACCTTAGATGCGATAATTGCAGTGGCCATAAAAGAATGTGAGGTCGAAAGCGTAAAATTGGTATCAACTTACATGTCGAGAAACTTGTTTGATACAACTCAACTAAAAGAAGTATTGGATAGGAAACGAGATTATGTTTTACCAGTTCTAACCAATACATCGGGAGTATGGGTGGTTCCTTTGAATGTTAGAGCTGGGCAAGCACCCACCAAGCAAGTTGGAAGAGGGAACCATTGGGTTCTCTTCATTGCTGATTTTATGAATAGAGAAACTTTTTATTTAGATCCTCTCGAAACAGCATCCCCATATTTGAAGGACGTACAAGAAGAATTTTTGAAGGCAGTAAGCTCTATTCGGAGACTTAAAAATCAACCATTTGATTCAACCAATTGGCAAAGCGGCTCGAAAAATATTGCGCACGACAAGCAAAACGACGACTACAACTGTGGTGTATATGTAGCTAAATATGCACAAAACTTTCTTTTGAAGAAACCGTTGACCGGGCTAGGAAACATGGATTCTGAGAGGAAACAAATCAAAATAAAACTCCTAAATACAGCAGTAATAAAAATTTGTTTATACTGCAGCAGCTTGAAATCACTAATTTTGTCATGTCAATCATGTGGACGGAGGTGTTGCAGTAGATGCGCCCCAAATATGGTGCTAAAAATTCCATCTACAAAACAATGTGAAATATGTTCGAAAATTAAAATGATATAATTTTTAAGTCTCATCAATAAATTTTTATATTACCTTTTAACTTGAAGTATTTTTATTTGTCCAGTTTGAGTCCTTTCAGAAACGAGATAGAATCCTGTCGTCTAAGTCAAAAATGAAAAAATTGTCATTCCATCGGCTACAAAAAATAGTTGCCATAAACCTCAACCATTCGCGTGGATTTTTTTTTAAATTTTAAATGGTTCCTATGATCAGATAGGTCAATTCCAACACTCCACCATCTCAAAATATTTTCGGAGGATAGTATGCTTCTAATTCAAATGATAAAATTGACATTCTATCGCCTCCAAAAAATATTAGCCTTAGGACTTGTCCATTATCGTAAATTTCTTGAAATTTTAAATGGTTCCCATGACCAGATGGGTCAATTCCAACATTCCACCATCTCAGAATATTCTCGTAGGATGGTATGCTTCTAATTCAAATGATAAAATCGACATTCTATCGCCTCCAAAAAATATTAGCCTTAGGACTTGTCCATTATCGTAAATTTCTTGAAATTTAAAATGGTTCCCATGATCAGATGGGTCAATTCCAACACTCCACCATCTCAGAATATTCTCGGAGGATAGTATGCTTCTAATTCAAATGATAAAATTGACATTCTATCGCCTCCGAAAAATATTAGCCTTAGGACTTGTCCATTATCGTAAATTTCTTGAAATTTAAAATGGTTCCCATGATCAGATGGGTCAATTCCAACACTTCACCATCTCAGAATATTCTCGTAGGATGGTATGCTTCTAATTCAAATGATAAAATCGACATTCTATCGCCTCCAAAAAATATTAGCCTTAGGACTTGTCCATTATCGTAAATTTCTTGAAATTTAAAATGGTTCCCATGACCAGATGGGTCAATTCCAACACTCCATCATCTCAGAATATTCTCGGAGGATGGTATGCTTCTAATTCAAATGATAAAATCGACATTCTATCGCCTCCAAAAAATATTAGCTTTAGGACTTGTCCATTATCGTAAATTTCTTGAAATTTCAAATGGTTCCCATGACCAGATGGGTCAATTCCAACACTCCACCATCTCAGAATATTCTCGTAGGATGGTATGCTTCTAATTCAAATGATAAAATCGACATTCTATCGCCTCCAAAAAATATTAGCCTTAGGACTTGTCCATTGTCGTAAATTTCTTGAAATTTAAAATGGTTCCCATGACCAGATGGGTCAATTCCAACACTCCACCATCTCAGAATATTCTCGTAGGATGGTATGCTTCTAATTCAAATGATAAAATCGACATTCTATCGCCTCCAAAAAATATTAGCCTTAGGACTTGTCCATTATCGTAAATTTCTTGAAATTTCAAATGGTTCCCATGACCAGATGGGTCAATTCCAACACTCCACCATCTCAGAATATTCTCGTAGGATGGTATGCTTCTAATTCAAATATAAAATCGACATTCTATCGCCTCCAAAAAATATTAGCCTTAGGACTTGTCCATTATCGTAAATTTCTTGAAATTTCAAATGGTTCCCATGACCAGATGGGTCAATTCCAACACTCCACCATCTCAAAATATTCTCGGAGGATAGTATGCTTCTAATTCAAATGATAAAATTGACATTCTATCGCCTCCGAAAAATATTAGCCTTAGGACTTGTCCATTATCGTAAATTTCTTGAAATTTAAAATGGTTCCCATGACCAGATGGGTCAATTCCAACACTCCACCATCTCAGAATATTCTCGTAGGATGGTATGCTTCTAATTCAAATGATAAAATCGACATTCTATCGCCTCCAAAAAATATTAGCCTTAGGACTTGTCCATTATCGTAAATTTCTTGAAATTTAAAATGGTTCCCATGACCAGATGGGTCAATTCCAACACTCCATCATCTCAGAATATTCTCGGAGGATGGTATGCTTCTAATTCAAATGATAAAATCGACATTCTATCGCCTCCAAAAAATATTAGCTTTAGGACTTGTCCATTATCGTAAATTTCTTGAAATTTCAAATGGTTCCCATGACCAGATGGGTCAATTCCAACATTCCACCATCTCAGAATATTCTCGGAGGATGGTATGCTTCTAATTCAAATGATAAAATTGACATTCTATCGCCTCCGAAAAATATTAGCCTTAGGACTTGTCCATTATCGTAAATTTCTTGAAATTTAAAATGGTTCCCATGACCAGATGGGTCAATTCCAACATTCCACCATCTCAGAATATTCTCGGAGGATGGTATGCTTCTAATTCAAATGATAAAATTGACATTCTATCGCCTCCGAAAAATATTAGCCTTAGGACTTGTCCATTATCGTAAATTTCTTGAAATTTAAAATGGTTCCCATGACCAGATGGGTCAATTCCAACATTCCACCATCTCAGAATATTCTCGGAGGATAGTATGCTTCTAATTCAAATGATAAAATTGACATTCTATCGCCTCCGAAAAATATTAGCCTTAGGACTTGTCCATTTTCGTGAATTTCTTGAAATTTCAAATGGTTCCCATGACCAGATAGGTCAATTCCAACACTCCACCATCTCAGAATATTCTCGTAGGATGGTGTGCTTCTAATTTAAATGATAAAACTGTCTTATCATCGGCTACAAAAAATGTCAGTTGTAATTAAAAGTTATTGGTATCTTTTTATTGGTATCTTCACCC
>NW_026599952.1:0-9000 GCF_029784135.1 Toxorhynchites rutilus septentrionalis
CATAAAATTCTTAAAGGATACAGGTTTATTCGACGAAATTTAAATAATATAATATCGAGATGAATACACACTAAAAGTATTTTCCTTTTCTGTTCTTTTCTTTTCAGCAAAAGATGAGCAGGTTTTTACGCCCATTTTAGAAGCAAGCTCTTCAAGCACACTAAAATGGGCTTTTTCCCTGCTCCAATTGTTTGGTTGTGTTTTTGGCCCCAGAGCCGTGTAGGGTGCGGCGATACGACATACATCCATAGAGGTTACTAAGACTGGGTCGAACGAGAGTAACGAATTTTGCAATAGCTTTCTTAGTTTCCCTTTTAATTTAATTTCCCGCCCTCAAGGGCAAGAGACGAATGAACTCTCAGAGTTTAAAGTCTCTCTAATTAAATACCTTCCTTCCTGCTTTCGTTCTCAAAGTGCTACTGACACTCGACCGCAACGGTTATGTTTTTAGCGCCATTCTAAAAGAGAATAATAACTATAGAAGTTTTCTCCTACAACCGGATGCAAAGTTTTTTTCAAAGCTAATTTCGGTCCTAAATAAAGCGTTCTTTTTCAGCAACAGTTGTCCGGACATCAGGAAAGGAGGAAGCAGCCGAGAAGCCCCCAACGGCCATTCAGGAAGTTGGTTCGGTCGGATTGGCCACTTTGACCGGCAGTTTTCACTGCCCCTTGCGTGTCCCGCTGTTTGCGCCCGTTTCATCAGCAACGTTTTCCCTGCCAGTGACGCGCGATTTTGGCGCAATTTTCTCCTCATCAATCATCAGCAGCTCAGGAGGTGTGAAAAGAGTTTTTCTTCGCTTCGTCGCTTCGAACCGCTGCGGCGATTGCCCTGCCGTCGGCGGTATCTGGTCCCTTCCCCGCTACCCCACTACCATTTGGTGGTGTATTAGGAGCGGTTCTTCAACACGATCGGTGAGTGACCAAACCTTTATTAATACCAGGAGTTAGTGAGAGTTAGGACGCCCAAAGGGTATAGGTTAAAAAAAAAAAAAAAAATTTTTTACTACATATCCCAAATTGAATTTAATTTAACTGACATTTAAAAAGTGATTTTTTCCAAGTGTTTTTAAAAATAGTGTTTTTCCGCCAAGTGATTTCGGTGTTTGTTCTTGTAACTGCGTCGGCATTGTCCCCCGCCGTTACTGTCCTCCGCCGTTTTCGTCCCCCGTCGCACGTCGTATAGTCTACTTTGGTTCGTGAATATTTTTCCGCGCCTGGCTGTATTTCTATATAGCCAGGCCCCAATCATGGCTTCCAGCAGCTCCGGCGCCGGAAGGCCAACCAACATTTACAGAGGTGTTACCACCACTCGTACCTTGCCCAGATGGGCTGATCCTTTTGGTGGCAACTTGCAAATATTACTGTTGAGAGCCACTGAAGGTAACATTCTTCCATCGAATCCTTTCACCGTTTCCAAATCGATCCAAGGAGTGATCGGTACGGAATTTAAAGACGCGAAACTTCAACGCGACGATAAAAATCGCCTGCAATATGCGCTACATTTACGAGATGAAAAACTCGTTCAATTGCTTCTGGGTACAAAGTCGCTGATCGACGAAACACCCATCGAAATTTTATACCATCCCACCTTGAACCAACGCAAATGCGTTGTGTCCTGTCGTGACGTAATGTTCTTAAACGAAGACGTCCTCCTAACTGAACTAGCCGACCAAAATGTGATCGGCGTTAAAAAAATCCTACGATTTGACCCAGTCTTGAAGGAAAGAGTTCCTACTTCAACAATGATCCTTACCATTAACGGAACAGTTATCCCTGAAGCAATTAACTTCGGATTCCTCCGTGCTTCAACCAGGAATTTTTATCCAAACCCGATGCAATGCTTCGGATGCTTCGCTTTCGGCCACACTTCCAAAAAATGCGCCAAAAAAATCCAGCTTTGTCGTAACTGCGGTGTAGCCCACCCTGAACTTAACACAAATAGTAACGATAAGGACAAAATTAAAAATTTTATCTGCAATGCACCTGCCTCTTGTGTGAACTGCAAGGGAAATCACGCCTCTACCAGTAGGAAGTGCCCAGCGTGGATCGCAGAGGATAACATCACCAGAGTCCGAATTGACCAAGGTGTATCTTATAAGGAAGCTAAATCCATTTTTGAGAACAAAAATGGTCCTTCCTTTGCTAGTAAGCTTCAAGAAAGACTAGTCAATATCCAGAATACTGGTTGTTCTCAATGCAAATGCAACTGCAATCAGGCTAAGCAAACTTCTTCAGAAAAAGCAGTTCCAACCCCGTCCAGTAATCCACAGGAATCGGAACTCAGCACCTCCTCGTCAGATTCAGAATCCGACCCAGAAATTTCTATGGAAATCGAAACTACCCCCTCCAACAAGAGGAAAAATACAAACAAAAGGTCAACCTCAGATGAATTCAAATCATCAGAAGAGGAAATTTTTAGAGGAAAAGAATCCAATAGGAAGAAATCCGAAAACCAAAAATATAACTCAACCCAACCAGCCAACGAATCCAAACCATCCACTTCCTTCCAACCATCCACTTCCCCCCAACCATCCACTTCATTCCAACCAACCACCGCATCCAAAACTAAAACCTCCAACCAATCCAACCATTCAAACAAACCCACCCCACCTGGCAACAAATCAATTGCCAAAGCTTCCAAAAATGATCCTAGACTGAAGAACAAATCCAGCAAATCTACCCATTCCTAATCTCAAGTCTTCTGATGAGGAAAACAAGCAAACCAAAGAAGTCCAACGGAAACGGACAAGGAACGAACAAACAAATCAAATAAATGAAAGAAACAACACACACACACCAACAATAAACACCCACATAACAACAATCAACAATCACATGCTAACACTCTATACCACTCCACTCCAAATAAAAATAACACTAACACAAATAACACACACACCAGGAAAGTTTCCAGCCCTCCAAAGGGTAATAATAAAAACAAATAAATTATTCCTTCTATTACATAATTTTAACCTTTGATCTGCAGCATTTTTATATCAATCAATATTATTTTAGTTAAACCGAACGGCCCGGAGTTGCCGTCCACCTTATTTTTGAGGGAGGTAGGATGGACGGCGGCTCCAGCCCTCGATCTCTTGATACTATTTACCATACTTTTCATAAAATAATTCATAAATCGAAAGACCTGGAGTCACCTTCCGCCTTATGTAAGAGGGATGGGACGGAGGGCGGTCTTCAGGCTTTCACTTATTCATATTATATTTAATCTGATTAATTCTTTAAATAACTTTCATAATCGTAGGACCGGAAACCGACTCTCACCTTATTTTTGAGATGGCAGGGTGAGCGGCGGTTCCTAGTCTAATATTATTTTTTCTCTAAAGGCCGGGAGTTGTCATCCATTTCACTCAGTGGGATTGATGGCGAAGACTCACGATGGAACACATATTAATCACATGCCCTAAATTTAATGCTTCAAGAATAAAGTTTCAGGTTGCAGACACCATAAGGACAGCACTATCGGACGACGCCGTCGAGCAAAAAAGGACCATCTAGTTCCTAAAGGATACAGGTTTATTCGATCAGATCTAATGACAAATTACTATATCTACCTATACTAATAAAACTACGTTTGTTTTCTCTTCTAATTTCAGCAAAAGATGAGCAGGTTTTTTACGCCCTTTTTAGAAGCGAGCTCGTCAAGCACACTAAAAGGGGCTTTTTCCCTGCTCCAATTGTTTGGTTGTGTTTTTGGCCCCAGAGCCGTGTAGGGTGCGGCGATACGACATACGTCCATAGCGGTTACTAAGATTGAGTCGAGCGAGAATAACGAATTTTGCAATAGTTTTTCTTAGTTTTCCTTTAGTTAAATTTCCCGCCCTCAAGGGCAAGAGACGAATGAACTCTCAGAGTTTAAAGTCTCTCTAATTCATTACCATTACCATTTCGTTCATTTCTTACTCTACTCTTGCACCGTGAGGACTCGAGCTCGTTAGTCTTTCGCAGACAGCTCGTTAGTCTTTCGGTGGTAAGGCACATAAAAGCAGCTCGGATAAGCGCACCAGCAGCAGGATAGGTGAAGAAGCCACATCGCTATCGACCGGGAACTTTGCGTGAAATTCGTCGCTATCAGAAGTCGAACGAATTGGTGATCCGCAGCTACCTTTGCAGCATTTGGATCGTGGAATTGCTCAGGACTTCAAAACCGACTTGCGCTTCCAAAGTTCCGCAGTTATGACGCTGCAGGGGGCTTATTCGAAGATACCAATTTGTGTGTTATCCATGCAAAACGCGTCACATCATGCCCAAGGACATCCAGCTGGCCCATCGTATCCGAGGAGAGCATGCTATATTAGCTTAGCATATAATCAACGGCCCTTTTCAGGGCTCCCAATTTGATGGATTAGAGTTCAGAAAAGTTTTTTACAGGCCGAACTGAAAGGAGCATTTAGCGAAAATCGTGGTGTCGATGATAATTCGATACCGATAGGTGCCATGGATATGGATTTCATAATGAAGAATATGAAATATATGACATGATGTAGTGAATATATCCGAAGAAATCACTTTGGTGAAACTGCATTATAAAATTATTTGTGTACGAATGCCGCAATCGATAGTCGACTCTAATTTGCGCTGGGTAATTTCCTCGGAGGACTCAATTCCTCCTTTGAGCATTAAGAAACTCTTTCTGGTAAAACGAAGTGGTATGAATCACATTATTTGAATGATAGAATGAAGAAGTTTTCTGCCAATTTCCTTCAACCTCCAAACATATCTTTCTCCCGTTTGTCGTTTTCGCGTTCGCCTTTCTCACAACACCCATTTCTCGTTTGAGAAATTGTTGAGTAAACATTGTTTGCCAGTGCGCGTAGAGCGGGAATTCCTAAAGATTCATTGCACCTCTAATAAATTGCAGAAAGACGTGGTCTTAGGTTGATCGCACTTGATTGAAAAAATCCAAAACGAAATGTATTTGGCCGCAGCATTATATGAGTAGAAAGCAAATAATCGCTCGAAAATGACTTGATTTTCGCGATGATGTTTCACGTTTTTCATGTTATGCATCCAATATTGGATACGAAAGTTTTCCACTGATGGGAAAAAAAATATTCAGAAGCTTTCCTATTAATTGCGATTGATTGAAAAATCACAAAACCAAATGTATTTGGTTGCAGTGTTATATGGATAGAAAACATTAAAATAAACTCTTTCGCATGAATGTATTTTTCAATTCCCAGGGGAACTGGCAGATTATTTTTCAGCAACGATGATAGCAACGAGAATTCCGCGCGTGTATATGTGTGTGTGGCGGCCGATGTTTCAAGCGGAACCGTGGCATCACTCTCCTCCTGATGGATTCCCTTCTGGCCTTAGGTGCACATACAGGCTCTTGGTGACACCGTTCATTAGCGCTTTCATGATAAACGAAAATAGCTTCACAACACAGCGACAACATGCTCCAATCGCTGTTCAATCATAACTGAGGGGCTTTACGAGCGGCGCTCGCTTATATACCGATTGGTGATTTCAATAGCCTGTTTTGAAAGCAATTTTCAGACTATTGAAACAAGTTTTTGGATGAAAAAGTAACAAGTATATGACGCGTAGACCTTTTATCTTTCGAATGAAGTGTTTATCATACCATTTCGTTCAGTTGTTTAAGAGCTATTAACGCTCAAAATCTCGGTCTCCGGCGTAACGCTTTCGTTTTCGAAACTTTGGTTTTACACCCCGGTATAGAAATTAAAGACGTAGTCCTACGTCAAAACAGGCGCTATAGCGCCAAGTTACTCGCGCTATATGCGTCTCAATTTGCGCCTTGCCTTAATAGCACTTGATTGAAACATATTTGGTCACAGTGTTACATGGATAGAAAACATTCAAATAAACTCTTTCACATGAATGTATTTTTAAATTCCCAGAGGAACTGGCAGATTATTTTCAGTAACGATTAGATATTTCCACATTTTCCTCGATACTGGAAGCCCACCAGTGGTTAATACTAACTCGATAACCACCTGTTAATAGTACTTGATCGAAAAATATTTGGTCACAGTGTTACATGGATAGAAAACATTCAAATAAACTCTTTCACATGAATGTATTTTTGAATTCCCAGAGGAACTGGCAGATCATTTTCCAGCAATGATTAGATCTTTCCGGAACTTTCTCGATGCTGAATGGCATCCAAACGGCAAGAATTCTGCGCGTGTATGTGTCGATCCTTCGCCGTCCACCTCCTCCAGCACGTTAGGCAACGATGTTGTCTTGTCGATGTCCTCACGAAAAATGAATGTGTCTCACCACCAGAATATCGCTTAAGTATGCTTTTTGTGTGTGATTGAATCGAGAGAAGGTGTGGTTTACGATGGCAATTTGGAAGGCAAACTAGAGGGGAATGAACTCTCTGAGCTCGGAACTTTTGGCGACTGAGCAATAATCGATTGCGGGCGCATACAATATTGGATACGGAAATATCCTACTGATGGGGAAGAATAATCTTCAGAAGCTATCCTGTTAATTGCGATTGATTGAAAAATCACAAAACCAAATGTATTTGGCCACAGTGTTACATGGATAGAAAACATTCAAATAAACTCTTTCACATGAATGTAATTTTAAATTCCCAGAGGAACTGGCAGATTTTTTTCAGTAACGATTAGATATTTCCACTTTTTCCTCGCTACTCGAAGCCCACCAGTGGTTAATACTAATTTGATAACCACCTGTTAATAGCACTTGATTGAAACATATTTGGTCACAGTGTTACATGGATAGAAAACATTCAAATAAACTCTTTCACATGGATGTATTTTTGAATTCCCAGAGGAACTGGCAGATTATTTTCCAGAAATGATTAGATCTTTCCGGATTTTTCTCAATGCTGAATGGCATCCAAACGGAAAGAATTCCGCGCGTGTATGTGTGTGTAGCTTCCCGGGGAACCGTTTGTGGCATCACTCTCCTCCTGATGGATTCCCTTCTGGCCTAGGGTGCACAAACAGGCTCTTGGTGACACCGTTCATCCGCGCTTTCATGATAAACGAAGAGCTTCACCACAACAGCGACAACATGCTCCAATCGCTGTTCAATTAGAACTGAGTGGATTTCCGAGTGGCGCTCGCTTATATACCGATTGGTGATTTCAATAGCCTGTTTTGAAAGCAATTTTAAAACTATTGAAACAAGTTTTTGGATCAAAAAGTAACAAGTATAGAACGCGTAGATATTTTATCTTTCGAATGAAGTGTTTATCATACCATTTCGTTCAGTTGTTTAGGAGCTATTAACGCTCAAAATCTCGGTCTCCGGCGTAACGCTTTCGTTTTCGAAACTTTGATTTTACACCCCGGTATAGAAATGAAAGACGTAGTCCTACGTCAAAAAAACCATATTCAGCGGACCTGTCTGCTCAGATGTAAAACCGGGCGAAGGTAGGAAAGGATCCTATGCCATATAAGATGTTTAATATGAGCTGTAACGTAATTGTATTGTTATTATTGAGTACCAAAGCAGCGACAAAGCATCGTAGAACCTAGCTCTAGATCAAAAGGAAATGTAGGGGGAGGGGGAGGTGGGGAGGATAAGGAAAGGAAAGGTAAGGAAAAGGGGTGGGATAGAGTGGGAAGGAATGATGTGATGTTGGATGATTTATAAATGTAGTTGAATTTAATGGTGTTAGTAAAATGCTGGATAAGTATGAATTAGTGTGGTTAGAATTTAGTAAACAAAACAATAATATGTTTAAAAGGTATGCTGTTTGATTATGTAGTACTGCTGCATATGCTGGAAAAAGTTAATTTGTGAGTTATATATGGAAGATGTTTATGTTTATATATTTTTATTTGTTTTAATATTTTTGTATGTTATATGTTTATAGATGCATACACATACATACGCCAATTTATTTGTTAGATTTAATGAATGTATTTTTTTGCCATCGCTCCCTTTTAACGCTCATTCGTTCGTCTCGTTGGACTCGCCCCTCTGGCTGAGTCTGCCGATTTGTCTCTATCCTGTGAGTGTGTACCGCTAGAGTATAAAACACGCGGACCCCAAATAAATATCTTATTTTCTTTCAAACCGTAAACCCGTGATGTTGTACGGCAAGTTCAGGGAAAGGCAAAGTCTCACTCGAACCGTGCAAGTCTCCAGTTCCCTGTTGGTCGCATTCACTGATTGCTCCGCAAGGGTAACTAGGCCGAACGGATTGGTGCCGGAGCACCAGTATACCTAACAGCGATTATAGAGTTTCGGCCGTCGGAGTGCTCGAGTTGGCTTGCAAAGCTGCTCACGACAATCAGAAAACCCGAATCAAGAACAGAGCAGCTTCGGTTCGGCGCTCATCAAGGCAACAATTAGTTTCAGTGAGTGGCAGTGTTTCTCCGGCACGTCGCATCAAATGTAGTTTACTGAACAACATGTCACAAGCTGGATGGGAAGAAATATTCCAACTGCAATAGCTAAACAGGAAGGTTTAACCGAACAAGATGGGAATATCGAGTGATAAAAAAAAACACAACACCAAAGGTTCTTTTCAGAACCATCAACATATTCATGAAGAGTAAACAGTAAACTAATCCATTTTTAAGGTAGATAGGTAGGTATTCACGTAGGAGAAGAAAATAAAACAATATATTTAAAATATATATTTAACAAAAGCTGTCCCCTTTGTATAGTCCTACGTCACTCCGGTTATGTCCTCGACATTACCCACCCGTCTTTTTCAGGTAGATAAGTAGGTATTCACGTAGAAGAGGAAAATAAAACAAAATATTTAAAATATATATTTAGCAAAAGCTGTCCCCTTTGTATGGTCCTACGTCACTCCGGTTATGTCCCCGACATTACCCACCCATCTTTTCTTTATCATTCGTCAATATCATCTTCATTTTGTTTTATTTAATTAATTGCTATCATCGGTATATCCCACATTTCTAGTTTCTCGTGAACTTTTATGTAAATATCGATTCATACATGCCCTTACAGGAATTCATTTCTGGCCTTCCAGCCCTTCGGTACATCCAAAAGCTATTT
>NW_026599953.1:0-8986 GCF_029784135.1 Toxorhynchites rutilus septentrionalis
TTTGCAATTCCGAGTTCCCCATACACCTTCGTTTAGAAGTCTGTAATAGGAAAACAACTTTCAACCGGAATAAAAATGCCCTCGAATTACATGTATTTGCAATACCAATTTCCCCACGCTCCATGGATTCGAAGTCTGTGTTAGGGAAACACATTTCTGTCGGAATAAAAATGCACCCGGCTTGCATGTATTTGCAATGCCAATTTCTGCACGCTCCATGGATTTGAAGTCTGTGTTAGGGAAACAAATTTCAGTCGGAACAAAAATACTCCCGACTTTCATGTATTTGCAAAGTGGATTCCCCCAGGCACATTGATTTTGAAGTCCGTGTTAGGGAATGACAGCTCCGTTGGAACGAAAATACCCCTACTTGCATGTATATTTGCTAAGCGGATTCCCACAAACATCTTTCCAATCCAGTAAGAAATGTTCGAGTTATAAGTATTTGGAATCTTTCATTTTTTCCTGCATGTTCTGTGTTTAGGTTTCCATTTTACCCCCCATATACTCCCGTTAGACGTAGTCCCACGTCAAAATGAAAGAAAAATAACGTCAGAAAAACTCGATTTATAACAATTATAATTAAGGGACTCAAAATAAAAAGGGTGTAAATGACATCATCGATTTTTATACATCGACTCTCTTTTGGTCATAACTTAGCTGCAAACACATTCCCAGCTGTATTTGACAATTTGTGAGATAGGTCAGAGCCTCTTCTAACGGATTCTATAGCAAACTCAAATTGAAACGTTTTTGCGCTTTGCAGTCAAATTGGAAACACTTCTCATTTCGTAGGTATGTGCGCGTAGAATTGCTATTTTGCTTTTAACGTTAGCTCTTCTGTTATCAAAATGGCACCCAAGTAAGAGAAGCAGCAATTTTCCCGTGATTGCACTCATTTGAACAATTATCATATCGACAGCAAGCGTTTTAGGGGCCAATGAAGCAAATGTCTGTATACTGTGATGCATACCGTACAAATATTTTTTTTATAAGCAGGGAACGGAGCGGCGATTTTTATTCGATAAGTTTTTTCGAATGTCCCCTTTTTATTCTTAACACTTTGACGTCCGCACGTTTCGTTAAAAAATATTCGCTTGGCGCCGGTAGCGTTAATTCGGATTACTTGGCTTGTCGCCGTCCGTTCTTGAACATTATCGGGAAATTATAAATAGTTAAGTTTTACTAATCTCATCGTTAGTTTTCATAAGTTCTCAACCCTGTTTCCCGGGTCGGCGGGTCAGCTAGTAAGAAATAAAAATTTAAAAAAAAAATGTTTATTGGCTTTTGTAGAACACTAATGATACAAATAATTCACTGAAAACTGAAAAAAATCATTAAAGTAAAAAAAACTTTTCCAGTTAAACGGTTTAATTGAGACTAAGCATAATAATAATACAGATAATTTACTAAAAGTTTTGAAATAATAAGTGGCAGTTAGCAGTAATCACACCCATTTCTTTATTAATCTAGCGCATTTAAGTGACTAAAATAAAGTCGTGGGGCATATGATTAGGGTGACCATCTGTCCTGATTTAGCAGGACATGTCCTGATTTTGGGATCTATCTGGAGCGTCCTGATTTGTTTTCCACAGTCTAGCCTTTGTCCTGATTTTAAGAGAAATTCAATTTTGTTGCAGAATCAGAATTATTTCCAGTGTATTATGTTTTTGAGTAATTTTTTTTATTGAAGACCAAAGTTTTGTGAGCATATAAAGAGTAGCAGTTGGATCTTCCACGAGATCTTTCAACTAATTTCATTTAGAGTTTTTTTTTTCATTAGACCCGGTGATGTTTTGTCTCGATATTCCAAGTTATTTTTTTCAAATGTCTAAACGAAAGTGTCATTTTACCGAAGAACTGCGCCAGAAGCACCCCCTTTTTACAAAAAAAAAAAAACTTAAGGATATGAGGCCAACGCTGCATATTTGATTCATAAGTGTCGGTGACTTGAATCGGTATTTAGATTCAGTCATTTTGTTGAAACAGAAGTTTGAAATCAAAAATGAAACATTACAGATAGATCGGTTTTGAAAAGCATATCCAAGCACAGAAACATTGCTAGAATATTCGATTGGCATCCACTTCCTAATCCATGCTGAACTATGTGGCGCAGAAATCCATTAGCTCACAAAGTTTGGGTTGCAGATGGAGTTCTTGCGTTTAATACCTGTGGCTTGTACATCGGTATTATTGTACTTGATTTTTGATGACTCTGAAACCGCCAAAAAATCTCGTGCTCGTAAAAAAACAGAAGCTATCATCTCTGGAGTATTTTCACCGCATGGATCTCCCAAGAAATATGTAAAATAAATAAATCACGTGTTTTTATTTATTCACTAGCTGACCCGGCAAACTTCGTCCGCCCAAAATTTGTTTTTGTTATCAATCATTCAATCATTCACGTTTTCCTACTAAGCGCAAGTTCATGAGTCCAATCGCAAAACTGGTCATTGATTGATCTTCTAATCGACCCCGTTGAATTTATCTTTTACTAAAAAATTGCTAGTACTTCAATCAAAATTCATCATTATAATACCAGATTATTTTCAGACACAATTCTCGTTCAAGATTTTTCAACCACTTGCAAATAGCATATTTCTCCGTTACATGGAATAATCTCAATATACCTAATTTGGTTTCATTTACTTGATTAGTTCTCGAGAAATACAAAAATTGGTGTTCCAATGGCAGCCCCCCCTAAGAGAGGGGAAAGGAATATCTTACCACCGTAAAAACATTCATTGCACCCTAAAACCTCCAGATGTCTAATTTGGATTAATTTGCTTGATTAATTCTCGAGTAATTCAGAAATTTGTGTTTCATTTGTATGACAGCCCTCCCCTTGGAGAGGGAGGTGGAGTGTCTAACCACCATAAAAACATTTATTGCACCCTAACACCTCTAGATGCCTAATTTGATTGTATTTGCTTGAGTAATTCTCGAGTAATGTAAACATTTGTGTTTCATTTGTATGGCAGCCACCCCTTAGAGAGGGGGGGGGGGGTCTCAAGCTATCACGAAAACCTTCCCCGGCCCCAAAAACCCCTACATACCAATTTTCATGTCGATCGGTTCATTAGTTTCCGAGTCTATAAGAATCAGACAGACAGACAGACAGAAATCCATTGATGGAATTACAAACTACGTATAATGAAAATCCGACGTAGGCCATGATTTTATTTTAGTCTCATCAATGCCCTAGATTACTGTTAGTTCCGGAGACCCCCCTCCCCCCTTCCTTCATTAATCTAGGGCATTGATTCATGCCCTAGATTAATGAAGGAAGGGGGGAGGGGGTTTCTAACGGCTAACTGCTACTTGCCCAATGCTTGCAAATTATGCTAAGGCGTTTTGCGCAAATTACCTAACGCGTGAATGAGGGAGAGGTGTCGAGGTTTCGTTATCGTCTGTGTATTTGAGATAAAAATTGCGTTACGTAAGGGGGAGGTGTCCGAAATCCAGATTTTTAGCGTTACGTAATTTATGTACCATGCCTAATCAGATTCGCCCAAGCTGGAATCTATCGACCAAAACCGTTTTCGCGATTTTTGAAAAGCTGAAATACTTCGTGAGAAATCAACGCATGAGGATGGGATATATAGTACACATATTACCAGCTGAGCGATCAAATACCTTCCTTCAAATTACCTTCAATACCTTCCTTCAAATTACCTTCCTTCAAATTACTTCAAATTACCTGGCCGAATTGGCCAGTTGTATTTGAAGACAGAGCTATCGTGAAAAAGGCGGAGCCGGACTGTGGGCTATCACCTCCGAAAATTGCGAAACAGATTAAAAACGAGTTTTCCATTCAACTGACGTAACAACCCATACGAAATCATCTTCATAAGAAAGGCCTTGAGGACAGAGCAGCACTTAAGAAGCCATGACTGTCCGCAAAAAAATAAAAAAAAAAGATTGAAGGTAATTTGGTCAAACGAGGCGAAGTAATGCTATTTCGGTCTGATGGTATCACAAGGAAATGGCGGCAAACCGGTGAAAGTTTGAAAGCCAACATTAATTTTTCAACCAACTTAGCAAGACTTTGATCTTTTTCTGCTTGTAGTGTCATGGTTCTCCAACGCCGGCTACATCCGGCGTTGGAGAACTTGAGTTCATCGATGGAACCATGACCAAGGTGGTTTATTTGGATATTTTGAAGCGAAAACTACCAGCGTCTGCATAAATTCATGCTCCAGCCCGCCAACTTCGCACTACTGGCCTTTTATGGGTTCCAAGACACCGTGCTGCCTATGGCTACGACAGCCCGCTTGACAGATGCTGCAGACTCTTCAATGACGTTTGTAGATATTTTGATTTTAACGTTAATAGAGTAGTCTTTAAGAATAATATTAAGTGTCCGTAACCAATCTGTGTGACTTTGTGTCAAAGATGTTTATAAATAAATAGTAAATAAAAGCTAAAGGTAGGGCGCAGGTGTTCCAACAACACGGAGATCCGAAGCACTCCTCCAAGCTGCTTTCGCAGTGGTTCAAGGAATAGCGTATCAAGGTTATGGAGTGGCCAGCACTCCTCACCTATAAACTTATGTAACCGAAAGTTACGAATTATTATTTCCGAAGGTATACATAGAATTTTGTACTTTTGGTATAATTTGCGATTGGGATATTCCTCTAAATTACACAAAGTTTTGACCGATGTCAAACCGATATAGTGGTTCTCAGATTTTCGTGAAAAGTGGTGGATTGTTCTCAATCGCAAAATATTAGACACGTTTTTTTTTTATTTTTTTCATTTCATTTCCTTTTTAGGGTGGTCCGAAGAATCAACTTTTTCGCCTTTTTCCCAAAAATGACTTTTTACGAAAATTCATAACTCTTGAACTACTGGACCGATTTAGATGATCGATATATCAAATTGAAGCAAAATAGATAGTCTTTTATGGAAAAATGCTATGCTAGCCCAAAATTTGGATTTTGTTTTCGTAATAATTGATTGAACTTGTTTTTTGTTGCTTCCATGGCGTTTTAATAACTTTAGAACTACTGGACCGGTTTTGATGATTGACATATCAAATTGAAGCCAATAATTTTTTTAAAAAAAGTATTACATTTGCGAAAAAAATGGATTTTTAGCTTTAGTATTTATTGATAATTTTAGTTTTTCATAGGTTTCTCGGGGGACATATTTTACATAACATATCCAAAAATCAAAGATGTGCCTTTTTTTTGTTTTTGAGTTATGATTTCTCAAATGTAACTTATTTTCAATTTTCGCTCAATATTCCTGTGTAACTAGACTAGATCTATGCGACTAGAATCCAGTTTTTTCGCAAGTCTAACATCTTTCAAAAAATACTAGCTCATTGACTTCAATTTTATATGTCGATTATCTGAATCAGTCCAGTAGTTCAAAAGCTATGAATTTTCAAAAAAGTCATTTTTTGGAAAAAAGGCAAAAAAATATTTTTCAGTCCATTTTTTGGTTTCGGTTTCGGACTTTGAAAAATCCTAACTTAAACACGAAAAAAATCAAATCTTTGCTTTTCGGATATATTATGCATAAAAACCTCAGCTTTCAGATAAAAAACTATAGCGCCCTCTAGTCCAAAGCTCCATTTGCATGGTTGAGTTAAATTTTTCATTTTTTTATGTTGTAACAACAATCCTAGATGTGTTTGGTTGTTTTGTACATTGTATTATAGTTTGAACTCAATCGGTTCCGCACTTTTCGAGTTTTTGACGCGTACACAAACGAACAGAAGATTTTTATGTATAGAGAGATAGATCAGGGAAATCGATAAATTTTAAATCACTTCGAAACACAATTTCAGTTTATGATTTTGTCAAATTATGTGGAAAATGTTTCCTTCACATAGAACACATATTCATTACTGAATAGTCGATTTTCATTAGAAGCTCAATTTCAGAAACGCACTCTGGTCATATATAAAATCATTTTTCTTCCAATTTCCCAATTTTTTATGCTGTAACAACACTCCTTGAAGTGGATTGTATATTGTGTACAACTTTGAGCTCAATCGCTTCCGCATTTTTCGAGTTTTGGACGCGTACACAAACGCACACAGAACATTTATATATATATATATATATATATATATATATATATATATATATATATATATATATATATATATATATATATATATATATATATATATATATATATATATTTCAAGGAGTGTTGTTACAGCATAAAAAATTGGGAAATTGGAAGAAAAATGATTTTATATATGACCAGAGTGCGTTTCTGAAATTGAGCTTCTAATGAAAATCGACTATTCAGTAATGAATATGTGTTCTATGTGAAGGAAACATTTTCCACATAATTTGACAAAATCATAAACTGAAATTGTGTTTCGAAGTGATTTAAAATTTATCGATTTCCCTGATCTATCTCTCTATACATAAAAATCTTCTGTTCGTTTGTGTACGCGTCAAAAACTCGAAAAGTGCGGAACCGATTGAGTTCAAACTATAATACAATGTACAAAACAACCAAACACATCTAGGATTGTTGTTACAACATAAAAAAATGAAAAATTTAACTCAACCATGCAAATGGAGCTTTGGACTAGAGGGCGCTATAGTTTTTTATCTGAAAGCTGAGGTTTTTATGCATAATATATCCGAAAAGCAAAGATTTGATTTTTTTCGTGTTTAAGTTAGGATTTTTCAAAGTCCGAAACCGAAACCAAAAAATGGACTGAAAAATATTTTTTTGCCTTTTTTCCAAAAAATGACTTTTTTGAAAATTCATAGCTTTTGAACTACTGGACTGATTCAGATAATCGACATATAAAATTGAAGTCAATGAGCTAGTATTTTTTGAAAGATGTTAGACTTGCGAAAAAACTGGATTCTAGTCGCATAGATCTAGTCTAGTTACACAGGAATATTGAGCGAAAATTGAAAATAAGTTACATTTGAGAAATCATAACTCAAAAACAAAAAAAAGGCACATCTTTGATTTTTGGATATGTTATGTAAAATATGTCCCCCGAGAAACCTATGAAAAACTAAAATTATCAATAAATACTAAAGCTAAAAATCCATTTTTTTCGCAAATGTAATACTTTTTTTAAAAAAATTATTGGCTTCAATTTGATATGTCAATCATCAAAACCGGTCCAGTAGTTCTAAAGTTATTAAAACGCCATGGAAGCAACAAAAAACAAGTTCAATCAATTATTACGAAAACAAAATCCAAATTTTGGGCTAGCATAGCATTTTTCCATAAAAGACTATCTATTTTGCTTCAATTTGATATATCAATCATCTAAATCGGTCCAGTAGTTCAAGAGTTATGAATTTTCGTAAAAAGTCATTTTTGGGAAAAAGGCGAAAAAGTTGATTCTTCGGACCACCCTAAAAAGGAAATGAAATGAAAAAAATAAAAAAAAAACGTGTCTAATATTTTGCGATTGAGAACAATCCACCACTTTTCACGAAAATCTGAGAACCACTATATCGGTTTGACATCGGTCAAAACTTTGTGTAATTTAGAGGAATATCCCAATCGCAAATTATACCAAAAGTACAAAATTCTATGTATACCTTCGGAAATAATAATTCGTAACTTTCGGTTACATAAGTTTATAGGTGAGGAGTGCTGGCCACTCCATAACCTTGATACGCTATTCCTTGAACCACTGCGAAAGCAGCTTGGAGGAGTGCTTCGGATCTCCGTGTTGTTGGAACACCTGCGCCCTACCTTTAGCTTTTATTTACTATTTATTTATAAACATCTTTGACACAAAGTCACACAGATTGGTTACGGACACTTAATATTATTCTTAAAGACTATTCTATTAACGTTAAAATCAAAATATCTACAAACGTCATTGAAGAGTCTGCAGCATCTGTCAAGCGGGCTGTCGTAGCCATAGGCAGCACGGTGTCTTGGAACCCATAAAAGGCCAGTAGTGCGAAGTTGGCGGGCTGGAGCATGAATTTATGCAGACGCTGGTAGTTTTCGCTTCAAAATATCCAAATAAACCACCTTGGTCATGGTTCCATCGATGAACTCAAGTTCTCCAACGCCGGATGTAGCCGGCGTTGGAGAACCATGACACTACAAGCAGAAAAAGATCAAAGTCTTGCTAAGTTGGTTGAAAAATTAATGTTGGCTTTCAAACTTTCACCGGTTTGCCGCCATTTCCTTGTGATACCATCAGACCGAAATAGCATTACTTCGCCTCGTTTGACCAAATTACCTTCAATCTTTTTTTTTATTTTTTGCGGACAGTCATGGCTTCTTAAGTGCTGCTCTGTCCTCAAGGCCTTTCTTATGAAGATGATTTCGTATGGGTTGTTACGTCAGTTGAATGGAAAACTCGTTTTTAATCTGTTTCGCAATTTTCGGAGGTGATAGCCCACAGTCCGGCTCCGCCTTTTTCACGATAGCTCTGTCTTCAAATACAACTGGCCAATTCGGCCAGGTAATTTGAAGTAATTTGAAGGAAGGTAATTTGAAGGAAGGTATTGAAGGTAATTTGAAGGAAGGTATTTGATCGCTCAGCTGGTAATATGTGTACTATATATCCCATCCTCATGCGTTGATTTCTCACGAAGTATTTCAGCTTTTCAAAAATCGCGAAAACGGTTTTGGTCGATAGATTCCAGCTTGGGCGAATCTGATTAGGCATGGTACATAAATTACGTAACGCTAAAAATCTGGATTTCGGACACCTCCCCCTTACGTAACGCAATTTTTATCTCAAATACACAGACGATAACGAAACCTCGACACCTCTCCCTCATTCACGCGTTAGGTAATTTGCGCAAAACGCCTTAGCATAATTTGCAAGCATTGGGCAAGTAGCAGTTAGCCGTTAGAAACCCCCTCCCCCCTTCCTTCATTAATCTAGGGCATGAATCAATGCCCTAGATTAATGAAGGAAGGGGGGAGGGGGGTCTCCGGAACTAACAGTAATCTAGGGCATTGATGAGACTAAAATAAAATCATGGCCTACGTCGGATTTTCATTATACGTAGTTTGT
>NW_026599954.1:0-7200 GCF_029784135.1 Toxorhynchites rutilus septentrionalis
TCCAAGATCTTATTTAAAGATTAGGAAATTTAGTGTAGGTTAGGAACTAATTAGTGGATTTAAATAAGATGTTTTTTTCTTGAAATAAGCCATATTAAAAATTAAAAAAAAAACAAATTGTATACACGAGGGTCGTTCAAAAAATAAATTTCAGTGCCTCAGAAATCGCGGAAAAATAATTTTAGGACAAAAAACAAGCGGATTTTCGTAATCTACGCTTTATTTTCTATTTTTCTACATAATCGCCGTAACGTTTGAGGCATTTTTCGTAGCGTGGCACGAGTTTTTCTATTCCGAACGCGAAGTGCGTAGCTTTCAACCTTTAACTTTAACTGCGCCACGAATTTCTTCAGTGCTATCGAATCGTTGACCGTCGAACGCCTGTTTCATCACCGTACTATTGTGAAGTTTTGGACCGAATAAGAACCGCGATTAATAAAAAAAGACCAGGTTTATTGGCGAAAGGAGTGTTCCTCATCCATGATAATACGCGGCCCCATTCTGCTCGCGTAACTCAAGAGCAATATATAAAATATTCAAATGGACTGTGTTCGAGCATCCTCCTTACTTCCCAGACCTTGCCCCTAGCGACTATCACTTATTTCCGGTGATGAATATTTTTATATTAATTTTTGATTCTGATATCTAGTACTGCCCTTCTTTCTTAATTCAGCCATTCCATACCAAACCGATATAATGTGGGTGAAGATACCAATAAAAAGATACCAATAACTTTTAATTACAACTGACATTTTTTGTAGCCGATGATAAGACAGTTTTATCATTTAAATTAGAAGCACACCATCCTACGAGAATATTCTGAAATGGTGGAGTGTTGGAATTGACCTATCTGGTCATGGGAACCATTTGAAATTTCAAGAAATTCACGAAAATGGACAAGTCCTAAGGCTAATATTTTTCGGAGGCGATAGAATGTCAATTTTATCATTTGAATTAGAAGCATACTATCCTCCGAGAATATTCTGAGATGGTGGAATGTTGGAATTGACCCATCTGGTCATGGGAACCATTTGAAATTTCAAGAAATTTACGATAATGGACAAGTCCTAAAGCTAATATTTTTTGGAGGCGATAGAATGTCGATTTTATCATTTGAATTAGAAGCATACCATCCTCCGAGAATATTCTGAGATGATGGAGTGTTGGAATTGACCCATCTGGTCATGGGAACCATTTGAAATTTCAAGAAATTTACGATAATGGACAAGTCCTAAGGCTAATATTTTTTGGAGGCGATAGAATGTCGATTTTATCATTTGAATTAGAAGCATACCATCCTACGAGAATATTCTGAGATGGTGGAGTGTTGGAATTGACCCATCTGGTCATGGGAACCATTTGAAATTTCAAGAAATTTACGATAATGGACAAGTCCTAAGGTTAATATTTTTTGGAGGCGATAGAATGTCGATTTTATCATTTGAATTAGAAGCATACCATCCTACGAGAATATTCTGAGATGGTGGAGTGTTGGAATTGACCCATCTGGTCATGGGAACCATTTTAAATTTCAAGAAATTTACGACAATGGACAAGTCCTAAGGCTAATATTTTTTGGAGGCGATAGAATGTCGATTTTATCATTTGAATTAGAAGCATACCATCCTACGAGAATATTCTGAGATGGTGGAGTGTTGGAATTGACCCATCTGGTCATGGGAACCATTTTAAATTTCAAGAAATTTACGATAATGGACAAGTCCTAAGGCTAATATTTTTCGGAGGCGATAGAATGTCAATTTTATCATTTGAATTAGAAGCATACTATCCTCTGAGAATATTCTGAGATGGTGGAATGTTGGAATTGACCCATCTGGTCATGGGAACCATTTTAAATTTCAAGAAATTTACGATAATGGACAAGTCCTAAGGCTAATATTTTTTGGAAGCGATAGAATGTCGATTTTATCATTTGAATTAGAAGCATACCATCCTACGAGAATATTCTGAGATGGTGGAGTGTTGGAATTGACCCATCTGGTCATGGGAATAATTTGAAATTTCAAGAAATTCACGAAAATGGACAAGTCCTAAGGCTAATATTTTTTGGAGGCGATAGAATGTCGATTTTATCATTTGAATTAGAAGCATACCATCCTACGAGAATATTCTGAGATGGTGGAATGTTGGAATTGACCCATCTGGTCATGGGAACCATTTTAAATTTCAAGAAATTTACGATAATGGACAAGTCCTAAGGCTAATATTTTTCGGAGGCGATAGAATGTCAATTTTATCATTTGAATTAGAAGCATACCATCCTATGAGAATATTTTGAGATGGTGGAGTGTTGGAATTGACTCATCTGGTCATGGGAACCATTTGAAATTTCAAGAAATTCACAAAAATGGACAAGTCCTAAGGCTGATATTTTTTGGAGGCGATGGAATGACATTTTTTTCATTTTAATTAGACACACGAGTCTTTCCATTAGTCATCAAACCGGCATCTACTGCTAAAATAATCGTTTTTGAATTTGAATGGCGGCTTCAAAAATTGATCGTTCATAACAAGAAAGTCAGCTTAAGTCGACCAATTAATTTGCTTCGATGGCTAATGAATCGCGGCTTAAATGTAAATCAGCTTACATCTCTGGACCAAATATTACATCGGTCAATGAAAAAATATTCAAAAAGAAAATAATTTTTTGGGTCGAATAAACTAAGTTTCTCTAAAATTTAGCCGATCAATATTATAGTCCAGTTCTAGATTTTCTTAGTCGAGCCGGATAGGCGCCGATTCCAAAACGTGATTAACCCATTCCAAAATATTGTTTCATGTTTTATTGTAAAATCTCATCATATTCTCACAAAAAAGTGCTTAAAAAATTAAGAATATTTGAGAAAATATATGAGGAAACGAATTTTTGATCGGTTGAGCAACCTACAACATGGGATAGTCTAGTATTTTCGGAAATGCTAGTCGATATTAATTTTCAGTTCGCGAAATCGATGCATCGAGAACACTTCTTAACCATGACTCGAGACTCCCGGCTTAAATTTACGAAAAAAAAGTTGAAATCGACTATTATCGAGTGATATTAATCATTCGACTTTGTTCCGATTTTCTGAATAAGAAACCTCCTCAGATCAGTCTCGTTCAGACGACTTGAAGCTGAAGTATTTTTATTATAAGTAAACGTATGCTTTCAAGTGATATAAATCTTACAATAGGGTTTTCTTTGCGACTCCTTGGTAGTCAGAGGTAATACCTAACCCACTGAGTAATGGAATTCAAGTTCTCCTCTCAGATTGAGCCTAGAGAAAAATATCTTGTTCTGCAAATTGTTATTAATTTAAATCTTATTTCGCCATACTTTTTCCCGTGAGTATTCACTTTAAATGAATAGAATACGTCCTACAATCAGTAGATCAATTAGGCGTAATTATATAAAAAAAAACTGTATTGATTTTTTCCTGGATCTAACCGCGTTGTCATCACTTCTGGTAATGATCGATTGTTCATTTTCATTCCTTTTTCTCCACTTCTGTCATACATATACATCTACTACTGAATCCACTGAACGCGAATTTAGCCTTCGTAACTTCCGTGAGCAACCACTTGCAACTTATTTAACACTAGATTTACCAGACCAGTCATTTTGACTGGTCGTGCAATTTCAATTTAAAATTCCTACGACATATTACATTTGCTTTCCGAAATGATGTTATGACTTTTGTAGCTATAAGTAGAAAAAACATTTTATAAACTTAATGTTACTTAATATTTATTACTAACAAATATATTTTTTTGTTATTGACATTTAAACCAGTACCAGTCAAACTGACTGGTGCATGTTTCTATGAAGAAATGTATGAGAGCGTTTTAATTTCAACATATTTTGACAGCAATTGTCAGCCCCTGAAAATGTTCTGCATATTTAGAAAATGCAACCAGCATACCTCTGGAATGTTCAGATGTGGAAAGTGAATTATACGACAGCGGCGATGATTTGTTAGATAGAAAAATTGATTCTCAAGGAAGTGATGATAACAGTGCTATTATCGAGAGTAGTGATGAGGAAATTCCTGATGATGACAATATAGATGAGCCAAGCGACAGTGGTTGCGTAAAAATTCCAATCAAGCGTACCAAATCAGCAAACTGAAATTGCTTTAGACGGAACTATTTGAACGAGAATTGAAGAAGGAGGTGTTGCTGGTAGATTACTAGTTCATAGTAATTTCAAAGATGTACACGGTCCAACAGCACATGCTGAAAGAAATATTATGAACGGGAATCTAAGTAGTGCGTTCCAATTACTGATTGATAACCATATTTTGGAACATATACGAATTTGTACAGAGTTAGAAGCCTCTCGAGTTTTGGAAAAAAGTGGACAATTACACAAGAAAAATTGAAGGCATCTCTTGCAATATTGTGCGCGCGTGGGGCGTACGAAGGAAATAGCTTCAAACAGGGGATGAACTTATATTACCGGGGATAAGCAACTTTTTCCATCGGAGGCCAGATGCAGATTTACTCAGTATTTTCCAAACAAACCCCATAAATTTAGCATAAAATTCTAATTGGCGTCTGATGTAGAGACGAAATATGTGATAAATGGCTTTCCTTATTTAGGAAAAAGCGAGACTCGAAATGCATCAATCCCCCTATGCAAATTTGTCGTAATGAAATTTCTTGAACCGTATACCATGAAGGAGCGTAAAACTGATATTTTTTACAAGTATTCCTTTGGCGTTAAAATTAAGATCTCAAAATACTTCGTTGCTTGGAACGATACGCGCTTCTATTGGCAACCAGACATATTTTGGCGTCGATGTCACTGATCGAATGGAAATCAGGTTCCAGAAGGTGACCACTTCAACTGTTTTTCAATAATTTAGTTTCAGCCGGAAGAAATAGCTGGATATTGAACAAAACATAACAGGAGAAAATATCTCACGAGAAGACTTTCTGTTTCAATTAGCAAAAGAACTTGCTTCAGAATATCAGACTTCAAGGCAAATACCACACGAAGCTGATATACCAACTACAAATGGCACTGTTTCTGTACGCAAATGGTGTCAAATAGAATATTTTAATAACAATAAGACTACAAATATTTGCAATAAATGCAAAAAAAGTCTATGTAGAAAGTGTATACACTGCAAAATCTATTGTGAGCAACAAACTGTAAACAATTAAGTGTTTTGTTATTTGACAATGTCTATTAGTCCATTTATCTATCACAATTAATATTGTTCAACTTATTTTCGCCATTTGATAAGTAATAGTACAGACTGGAACCACAATATTCATTTTTTCTTATACACCAGTCATTTTGACTGGTGCTGGTAGAAATAGGTATATATAAATAGCTGGTAAATCTAGTGTTAACACGGGGTCGTTTCCATACTAGGCGGTACAGGATAGTCCCGATCTTCTGAACAGACTTGAATGAACTAAAAACATCCGTAGCCGATCGAGTCAACTAGAAAAATAAGCTAGCGGCGGTCGCCGTTGGCCCCATTTTTCTTGTTGAAAAAAACCGGCGTCGACATTTTCAAATATGGCGTCGACCGCCGAAATTTTTGACGACAGAAGTGTCTGTCTCCTGGTCTGCTATACATTTTCTGTAGGCGTTAAGATCAACACTGAAAAATATTTCGACATAAAAAAGCGCAAAATAAAAAAAATACTAAGTCAGCGCTATTATCTTAAGTCACCAAAGTGAAGTTGTGTACTCTAGCTTCTTCTTCTTCTTGGATGGCACTACCGTTCCAGTGAAACTTTTGCCTTCTCAACGCAGCATTACTTGCGTCATTTTTATTAGTAGTGCTTGGTTGAGATTTCTATGCCGAATAACACGCCTTGAATGTACTCTGGAGGGGCAAGCTCTAGAATACGCGTGACCACAGTGCAAGCCGGAAGAATTTTCTTTCACGAAAAATCCCCCGACCAGAACGGGAATCGAACCCGAACCCCCGGCATGATAGTGTGGGACGCTAACCACTCGGCCACGGGAGCACGTACTCTAGCGCCGAATCGTAATGAAAATATTCGGTGGCGGAGTTGCGCCGTGGCGAATTTTCGTTCGGCAATGAAACGATTGCGATGAGTTGTGATGATATTGAAAGTGGAATACAGCTGGAATCCGACGAATGCATGGAAATTGAGGTAGGTTCAGTTTGTATTAATCTATGACTTCAGTAAAAATTTTATTACGACAAAATTAATTCATAATAAAAATTGCGCTTTTTTCTGTGTGGCATTCATACCCCTGAGTTCACTTTTTAAAAACATGAATAGAAACTATTGCTACATGTTCTTTAAATGTATTATTAAAAGAGCTTCTGAATGTTTCCACCAGAACCCAATGATAAATGGGTCTGAAAAGTTGAACGAATTGGTATGAAAATATGGAGAAATTTGCGTTAGTGATACTAAAGCCTATGATCATAACGCGAAATCCAACAGTCACATAATTTCCGTTGTTTCCTATTATAAGAAGAGATGTCGACCAGGAATATCATTTCATAATCAAAAGGGATGAAACACGGTACGTGGAATGGATTCAACGGATAAAAATTGAAAATCATCCGGCTAAGCAGTTTAAATTTCAGCATGTCGATATTCTACTAAGTAATTATCATCAATTTTCACGTATTATTTTTTTCAGAAACAAAACGTTTAACTAAACTATTAATTTGTATGGCTCGAACCTTGGCGATGGTAATTGAGGACAGGTTAAAAACTCTCAAGCCATTATTGTTCACCTGTTCAACACAAACGAGCAGCAATTCATTTAATCCTCGACGACCAAACGATTTTCTCCGGCAGCGAAATTGAAAATATCGACAGATCAAGAAATCATGTCTATATATTTTTTATCTGCTTCTATAGAAATTTCCCACCCTAATTAAAATAAACATTAGAGAAAATCAATTTGAGTATTTTATGCGTCTGAATAAACCACAAAAACGTAAACATCGATTAAATTTTCTTCTACGCTTCATCTGATTCGCTACTCAAAAGTGTCGTTTGACTGACCGATGAAAAAACACTTTCGTACGAAAACGAGGATAGGGCAATTCGTTCGAACGAACGATGTTCGAATGTTCGAACGGATAGATTTCTTTCGTACGAAACCAAGGATACGAATGAGGCATTCTTTCGAACGTTTTGTGTTCGTTCGAAAACAAGAATAAGGGTGTTTATTTTTTTGGTTCGTTAAGT
>NW_026599954.1:7700-8000 GCF_029784135.1 Toxorhynchites rutilus septentrionalis
AACGTTTAAAAATGCTCTCATGCGAGTATGTTCGGTTTTCTATGTGCAATCTCGTCCTTATCCAAATACTCTTTTATGCAGCAACGTGCGAAATTGCCTCGAATTTACTATCTCATATTATCATTTCTGAAGACAGGAAATGTTTATGCACACATGCAGATTCTTCCAGTTTCGTATTCACAAATAAAGAGCTTCATCACTGATAATTACTGTTACAAACAGAGACTATTGTTTCATTTTTTCGAGGCTTGTCAAGCTGCTGAAGTTTGGAATCATTTGAAAAAGTCCGACTGCACAAAG
>NW_026599955.1:0-4548 GCF_029784135.1 Toxorhynchites rutilus septentrionalis
GGCTTCTTCACGCAGTTTCTCCGCCAAAACGACTGAACAGTCAGTCGGGCGTTTAGTCGCTATCTCCCTCTACCGACTCGACTATATCATTTCATTCTTCCCAGTCAAATTGTCCTCATTGCATTTTGAAGTGACTTCCCCCAAAACAAATTCGTTTCTCTCTCTCTTTCCCATGTATCTTTATGCATGCATCGATATTTGAGTTCGCTGGGTTTGACAAACGCTACATGTGAGCTAGATTTTTTTGTATCGTACACGAAAATTACTCACACGTATAAAATAGCGTGCTATTTTGCACGCCTAATACTAACTAATACTAACGCGAGGACCTTTATAGCATACTTGGTAAATGTCTAAGTTCGTTGGTTTGAGTTCACGATGGGTAGAAAATAAACCGTGGGGAACTACTTTTTTGCATCAGGAGTCAAGTTTTCGTTCCTCTTTATATGGACGTAAAATAAGATTGCATACGGGGGTACAAAATTAGTGTCAGGGGGAAATGGAAATATGGATTGAAGTCAGTTGAATGAAGATGTAGATTTGTATTCATTAGTCGAGTCAGTTAAAATAACGACTGACTGGACTAGTTCACCAGTCATCCTCGCTAGTCAACGCTAGTCAATTCATTTTCTAGTCAAGTCATTTTTTTTTGTTGGAGGTGCAGCTCTAGTTGGCAGAAGCAGCTCTAGTCGAAGTGGAGCTACTGGGAGTAGAGTCGGTCTTCATTTTTCACCGTCGAAGATTTCGGGCCCTGATCTCGACATTTCATGCAATTTTAAGACTTTTGGTATAATTTTTTTAAAACCCCGATTTTATGTATTCCCTCTTAAGTGATTTTACGGTTTTCAAAAAACTCAAATTATGGTGTTTTTGCGACATAAGTAAATAAAGTCCGATTGTGCTGAAATTTTGAAGAAGTCCTGTTCGAAAATTCAAGATGACCATTTTCATTGGCACTCTAATATACACAGAATCATACAGCCATTCCATGTTAAACCGATATAGGGGTTCTCAGAATTTCGCGGAAAGTGGTAGTATTGTTCTTTATCGCAATATAGCAGACCCATATTTTTGTCAATTTTTTCGTGAGGGTGATCCGAAAAATTATTTTTTTACACTTTTTCCCAATAATAACTTTAAAAAAAAAATCATAACCACTGAACCACTGAACTGATTTAGATGGTCGACATATAAAATTGAAGCCAATGAGCTAGCTTTCTTAAAAAATATTAAACTTACAAAATAATTGGATTTTATTTTCGTAATTATTGATTGTAGTCGTTGTTTTATTATTTTCATGGCTTTGAACTAGAGAGCGCCATACTTTTTTTTTATTTTATATTTTTTCTTGAAAGCTTTGAATTTTCTACGCAACATATCTCGATATCAGAGATGCTTTTTTTTGGTTTTGAGATATGATTTCCAAAGTTAAATGAAAAATTAGGTGAAAAATGATTTTTTGAACCATCGGTTAAATTTGAAAACTCATAACATAAGAACTAAAAAGAACACATCTCTGATTTTGAGATATTTTATGTAGAAAATCTTCAGTTTTCTAGAAAAAATATAAAAAAATATGGCACCCTTAGTCCCGAGACCATGAAAACCATACAAAAAAACAAATACAATCAATAATAACGGAAACAAAATTTTTATTTTCTGCAACAGAAATATTTTTCGAGGTGATTGGCTTTAATTTGATATGTCCATCATTAGAATCGGTCCAGTAGATCAAGAATTATGAGTTTTTGAAATAAGTCATTTTTGGAAAAAAGTGAAATTTCAAACCATCCTAAAAAGGAAATGGTCACCCTAACAGAAAAAAAATACGGGTAAAATAGTTTGCGATCAATAACAAATCTACCACTTTTTACAAAAAAATAAGAACCGCTATATAGGTTTGACATGGAATGGCTGATTCATATTCATATTCATATTCATTTTCATATTCATATTCATATTCATATTCATATTCATATTCATATTCATATTCATATTCATATTCATATTCATATTCATATTCATATTCATATTCATATTCATATTCATATTCATATTCATATTCATATTCATATTCATATTCATATTCATATTCATATTCATATTCATATTCATATTCATATTCATATTCATATTCATATTCATATTCATATTCATATTCATATTCATATTCATATTCATATTCATATTCATATTCATATTCATATTCATATTCATATTCATATTCATATTCATATTCATATTCATATTCATATTCATATTCATATTCATATTCATATTCATATTCATATTCATATTCATATTCATATTCATATTCATATTCATATTCATATTCATATTCATATTCATATTCATATTCATATTCATATTCATATTCATATTCATATTCATATTCATATTCATATTCATATTCATATTCATATTCATATTCATATTCATATTCATATTCATATTCATATTCATATTCATATTCATATTCATATTCATATTCATATTCATATTCATATTCATATTCATATTCATATTCATATTCATATTCATATTCATATTCATATTCATATTCATATTCATATTCATATTCATATTCATATTCATATTCATATTCATATTCATATTCATATTCATATTCATATTCATATTCATATTCATATTCATATTCATATTCATATTCATATTCATATTCATATTCATATTCATATTCATATTCATATTCATATTCATATTCATATTCATATTCATATTCATATTCATATTCATATTCATATTCATATTCATATTCATATTCATATTCATATTCATATTCATATTCATATTCATATTCATATTCATATTCATATTCATATTCATATTCATATTCATATTCATATTCATATTCATATTCATATTCATATTCATATTCATATTCATATTCATATTCATATTCATATTCATATTCATATTCATATTCATATTCATATTCATATTCATATTCATATTCATATTCATATTCATATTCATATTCATATTCATATTCATATTCATATTCATATTCATATTCATATTCATATTCATATTCATATTCATATTCATATTCATATTCATATTCATATTCATATTCATATTCATATTCATATTCATATTCATATTCATATTCATATTCATATTCATATTCATATTCATATTCATATTCATATTCATATTCATATTCATATTCATATTCATATTCATATTCATATTCATATTCATATTCATATTCATATTCATATTCATATTCATATTCATATTCATATTCATATTCATATTCATATTCATATTCATATTCATATTCATATTCATATTCATATTCATATTCATATTCATATTCATATTCATATTCATATTCATATTCATATTCATATTCATATTCATATTCATATTCATATTCATATTCATATTCATATTCATATTCATATTCATATTCATATTCATATTCATATTCATATTCATATTCATATTCATATTCATATTCATATTCATATTCATATTCATATTCATATTCATATTCATATTCATATTCATATTCATATTCATATTCATATTCATATTCATATTCATATTCATATTCATATTCATATTCATATTCATATTCATATTCATATTCATATTCATATTCATATTCATATTCATATTCATATTCATATTCATATTCATATTCATATTCATATTCATATTCATATTCATATTCATATTCATATTCATATTCATATTCATATTCATATTCATATTCATATTCATATTCATATTCATATTCATATTCATATTCATATTCATATTCATATTCATATTCATATTCATATTCATATTCATATTCATATTCATATTCATATTCATATTCATATTCATATTCATATTCATATTCATATTCATATTCATATTCATATTCATATTCATATTCATATTCATATTCATATTCATATTCATATTCATATTCATATTCATATTCATATTCATATTCATATTCACATTCATATTCATATTCATTTTTTTTTGTTTTGTTTTTTTGTCGAGTGTGTAAAAAAAAAATTTATCTCTGTCGAATACTTTCCGTCGCTATAAAGATTTTGAACAATATTAGAATTAGTGAAATTTTCATCGAAGTAAACATGGAAAAGTTTTTGTTAGAAAAACTGTTTTCCTGTAGAAGTGCCCAATGCATAGCTCACTTGTTTGTTTGTACAGGGGGTATTCATGTGTTTTTTTCAGAATTAAAACAAAAGTGTTTGAGATGAATGAATATTAATTTTTATTTTTTTTAATTTGTTTCAAATTTTTAAATGAAAATTTTCTACATTTCATTCTTTGACCATACTTTTTAGATCATAAAGGGTGTGTCACATCAAATTGCATCACGGAAAAAACGCTGTAGAAATTTAATTTTTAGGAATTATATCTTCAGCTTTCGCTTATAATCAGATAAGAGTGTATAGATCACATTGGCCATGCTTCACTGTCAATTTTTCGTAAATTTGGAAAAATGTCGTCGAACGAAAAAGAGCGTCGTGAATTAATCCTGCGCACTCATTTCGAGAA
>NW_026599955.1:5048-8000 GCF_029784135.1 Toxorhynchites rutilus septentrionalis
TTCAATTTTTCAATTTTTCAATTTTTCAATTTTTCAATTTTTCAATTTTTCAGTTTTTTCAGTTTTTTCAATTGTTCAATTTTTCAATTTTACAATTTTCAATTTTCAATTTTTCAATTTTTCAATTTTTCAATTTTTCAATTTTCAATTTCAATTTTCAATTTTTCAATTTTTCAATTTTCAATTTTCAATTTTTAAATTTTAAATTTTTCAATTTTTCAATTTTTCAATTTTCAATTTTTCAATTTTTCAATTTTTCAATTTTTCAATTTTTCAATTTTCAATTTTTCAATTTTTCAATTTTTCAATTTTTCAATTTTTCAATTTTTCAATTTTTAAATTTTTCAATTTTTCAATTTTCAATTCTTCAATTTTTCAATTTTTCAATTTTTCAATTTTTAAATTTTTAAATTTTTAATTTTTAAATTTTTCAATTTTTCAATTTTTCAATTTTTCAATTTTCAATTTTCAATTTCAATTTTTCAGTTTTTCAGTTTTCATTGTTCAATTTTCAATTTTCAATTTTTCAATTTTTCAATTTTTCAATTTTTCAATTTTTCAATTTTTCAATTTTCAATTTTTCAATTTTTCAATTTTTCAATTTTTCAATTTTTCAATTTTTCAATTTTCAATTTTTCAATTTTTCAATTTTTCAATTTTTCAATTTTTCAATTTTTCAATTTTTCAATTTTTCAATTTTCAATTTTTCAATTTTTCAATTTTCAATTTTTCAATTTTTCAATTTTTCAATTTTTCAATTTTTCAATTTTCAATTTTTCAATTTTTCAATTTTCAATTTTTCAATTTTTCAATTTTTCAATTTTTCAATTTTTCAATTTTTCAATTTTTCAATTTTTCAATTTTCAATTTTCAATTTTTCAATTTTTCAATTTTTCAATTTTCAATTTTTCAATTTTTCAATTTTTCAATTTTTCAATTTTTCAATTTTTCAATTTTTCAATTTTTCAATTTTTCAATTTTTCAATTTTTCAATTTATTTCAATTTTTCAATTTTCAATTTTTCAATTTTTCAATTTTTCAATTTTTCAATTTTTCAATTTTTCAATTTTTCAATTTTTCAATTTTTCAATTTTTCAATTTTACAATTTTTCAATTTTTCAATTTTTCAATTTTTCAATTTTTCAATTTTCAATTTTTCAATTTTCAATTTTTCAATTTTTCAATTTTTCAATTTTTCAATTTTTCAATTTTTCAATTTTTCAATTTTTCAATTTTTCAATTTTTCAATTTTTCAATTTTTCAATTTTTCAATTTTCAATTTTTCAATTTTTCAATTTTTCAATTTTTCAATTTTTCAATTTTTCAATTTTTCAATTTTTCAATTTTTCAATTTTTCAATTTTCAATTTTTCAATTTTTCAATTTTTCAATTTTCAATTTTTCAATTTTTCAATTTTCAATTTTTCAATTTTTCAATTTTTCAATTTTTCAATTTTTCAATTTTTCAATTTTCAATTTTCAATTTTTCAATTTTTCAATTTTTCAATTTTTCAATTTTCAATTTTTCAATTCTTCAATTTTCAATTTTCAATTTTTCAATTTTTAAATTTTTAAATTTTAAATTTTTCAATTTTTCAATTTTTCAATTTTTGAATTTTTCAATTTTTCAATTTTTCAATTTTTCAGTTTTTTCAGTTTTTTCAATTGTTCAATTTTTCAATTTACAATTTTTCAATTTTTCAATTTTTCAATTTTTCAATTTTTCAATTTTTCAATTTTTCAATTTTTAAATTTTTAAATTTTTAAATTTTGAAATTTTTCAATTTTTCAATTTTTCAATTTTTCAATTTTTCAATTTTTCAATTTTTCAATTTTTCAATTTTTCAATTTTTCAATTTTTCAATTTTTCAATTTTTCAATTTTTCAATTTTTCAATTTTTCAATTTTTCAATTTTTCAATTTTACAATTTTTCAATTTTTCAATTTTTCAATTTTTCAATTTTTCAATTTTTCAATTTTTCAATTTTTCAATTTTTCAATTTTTCAATTTTTCAATTTTTCAATTTTTCAATTTTTCAATTTTTCAATTTTTAATTTTTCAATTTTTCAATTTTTCAATTTTTCAATTTTTCAATTTTTCAATTTTTCAATTTTTCAATTTTTCAATTTTTTAATTTTTCAATTTTTCAATTTTTCAATTTTTCAATTTTTCAATTCATTTTCAATTTTCAATTTTTCAATTTTTCAATTTTCAATTTTTCAATTTTTCAATTTTTCAATTTTTCAATTTTTCAATTTTTCAATTTTTCAATTTTTCAATTTTTCAATTTTTTAATTTTTCAATTTTTCAATTTTTCAATTTTTCAATTTTTCAATTTTTCAATTTTTCAATTTGTCAATTTTTCAATTTTTCAATTTTTCAATTTTTCAATTTTTCAATTTTTCAATTTTTCAATTTTTCAATTTTTCAATTTTTCAATTTTTAATTTTTCAATTTTTCAATTTTTCAATTTTTCAATTTTTCAATTTTTCAATTTTTCAATTTTTCAATTATTCAATTTTTCAATTTTTCAATTTTTCAATTTTTCAATTTTTCAATTTTTCAATTTTTCAATTTTTCAATTATTCAATTTTTCAATTTTTCAATTTTTCAATTTTTCACAGATTTTCGGTTTCCATTTGATTTTTTTTATATATTTTTTAATTTTCTAGTTTTTTTTTCATTGTTTCAATTTTTCTATTGAGAGTACTTAGAGTACAGTTTTATCAAAAGTCTTTACTTAATGGCTCAACTAAACAATTTTATTTTTTGAACGGGTTTTTTCAATCGCTTTTTAAACAATTAATTCACTGTTCTACAAAACATTTATTATATTTTTGAAACGGGTTTTGAAAGGTCCTATCAAATAAAACAATTCAAAAAGGGGTTTTCAACGGTTTAATTCGTTTTATGCTTTTTAACGAACAAAAAACGAACTTTTTGACGAGTTTT
>NW_026599956.1:0-7699 GCF_029784135.1 Toxorhynchites rutilus septentrionalis
TAAGTCAAATATGCGCCGTTTTGTTCGATGACTTGTTCCCAACGAGATGCCAACTTCATAATACCCCTGTTATAGAAGCTCGCTTCCTTATTGGCAAAAAACTCGGATAGCCAATTTTCACAGGCCTCTTTTGTGGCTAACTTCTGACTACCTAGCTCGTTCGCCATGGACAAAAACAGGTGGTAGTCACTTGGTGCAAGGTCCGGACTATACGGCGGATGCAAAAGAACCTCTCATCCGAGCTCCCGGAGCTTCTGGCGCGTCACCAAAGAAGTGTGTGGCCTGGCGTTGTCCTGATGGAAGACAATGCGGCCTCTGTTTATCAAAGATGGCCTCTTCTTCATGAGCGCTACCTTCAAGCGGTCCAGTTGTTGGCAGTACAGGTCCGAATTGAGCGTTTGGCCATAGGGAAGCAGCTTATAATAGATTTTTCCTTGACAATCCCACCAAACACACAGCAGAACCTTCCTGGCCGTTAATGAGGGCTTGGCCACCGTCTGAGCCGCTTCAGCGGGCTTCGACCACGACCGTTTGTGCTTCACGTTGTCGTAAGTGACCCACTTTTCATAGCCAGTCACCATCCGCTTCAGAAACGGGTCGATCTTGTTGCGATTCAGCAGCGATTCACATGCGTCGATACGGTCAAAGATGTTTTTTTTGCGTCAACGTGTGTGGCACCCATACATCGAGCTTCTTTGTGAATCCAAGCTTCTTCAAATGGTTAATAACGGTTTGATGACTTATCCCCAGCTCTTGGCCGATGCTACTGCTGCTACTATGCCGGTCTTTCTCGGCTAATTCAGCGATTTTGTCGCAATTTTCGACGACAGGCCTTCCGGAGCGTGGCGCATCTTCGACGACCTCTACACCAAAACGAAAACGTTGAAACCATCGTTGTGCGGTGGAAATGGAAACTGTATCGGGTCCATAAACTGCACAAATTTTATTGGCAGCTTGAGATGCATTTTTGCCTTTGTCATAGTAGTACTGTAAAATATGTCGGATTTTCTCTTTATTTTGCTCCATATTTGCGACACTATAACTCACGAACGACTTAACCAACCAAAACACTGTCTTATATTTGCTTTATACTTTTATTCAAAAAGGGTTTTATTCATTTCTCGTCACTCCACGCGTGCATCCGCGTCGAGTGTCATACAAGAACTGTCTTAATGCTAGTTACATGTGTCTTAAGCTAACTTAGCCAACAGTTTGTGGAGAGTTTCATTGGGAGGAGCCAAGTCGATTTCAAAGGGGAATAGCCAATCAATCGAATGCAGTGTTCGATGTGAATGGTGTCAAGAAATAAAATTGCTTACTGCGCTCATAAGCGCGCATATCGATTTCATGGGAAATCGTAAAGTGTCACGACGACTTTGTGTACGGTCGCGTATTTAATCAGAATAGAACTGGGTTTGTTTTGGTTTCTGGTTTATTGCCTTTAGCTGCGCGCGACATGATGTAAGGGTGCATTCATATCGCCCGCGCATGTTGGCATGGACGAATGTGGGAGAAAAACAATTAACGAAATAATGCAGTTGCGCTTGAGGAATGTTTCGTGGGAATCGTAAATTGAAGTGACCACGCATGAGTCATTTATTTTGAAACAATCAACTGCTTATGAGGAGAAGGATAATTTGTATATTGGGAGTTTTAAGATGGACTTTGGAACGGGGTTTGAAATCATACTACACCATCCCTCTTTAAGAGAATGATGTAATGCAATGGAATCATTCTTAGTATTCAGATTATGGATTAATTATTCCTTGGCTTCTCTCAATGTTACAAATATTTTATAGACTTTTTATAGGTTTCTAAACTTTTATTTTCCAAAGCTGTTGGTATATTGTAAACAATGGTATGTGGTTTTGTATAATATTGGTAATTTGATATATTTCTAAAGATTTCTATAAATAATTGTAATATAATTGGTTTTTGCGAATGAAGTAACTTCTCTAAAAATGAATGTTGTTTGATTTTATATTTTTATCAATCTGTTTTTGTGTACTGTCTGTGTATGTTCTGTTTTGGGGTTCTGAATCCTGCAGTTTGTATCTAGTATTTCTTGAACTATATATGGTCCGTCATAGAATGGATCAAGTTTTCTTCTGTTTTCTATTTTTAGATAAACTTTGTCGTTTACTGTTAAATGAATTGGATTAATGACATTTTCTGAGTTTTTTGCTCTTTGAATTTTCTGCTCAATTAATTTGGTTCTTGCTATTTCATTAGATCGTTGTAATTTAAATTTTAGTTCTTTACTATATTGTTCAAAATTATATATTGGTTCAGTTCCTTTTTCAAATAATTCTTGTGGTAATTTAGCTTTAGTTCCAAAAATTAATTCATGAGGGGTAAATTCATGGTGTGAATGTGGGGTTGTGTTATAATTGAAAGCATAGAATTTTAACCATTCATCCCAATCCGATTGATGTTCGTTAACGAAAGATCTCAGGTATTCATTTAAACATCTGTGATTTCTCTCCAAAGAACCAATCGTCTGAGGGTGATAGGCTGTACTAAATTTTTGTTCAATTTTAAGCATTTCACAGATCTGTTCAAAGACTTCGTTATTATACTCAGTTCCTTGATCAGAACGTAAAGTTAAAAATGTTCCGTAAGTTAAAATAAAATTGTCTACTAATGCTTTAGCAATTACGTTTGCTTCTTTAGTAGGTACTGGAATTAATACGACATATTTCGTTAATTCGCATTGAATACTAACTACATATCTATTGTTGTTGTTACTTTTTGGTAATGGTCCAACTGTATCTATTGAAATACTTTCGAATGGGTGATTTGGTGTTGTAGTAACTACTTGTTTTTCTTTTGTATGCTTTATGACTTTGTTTCGTTTGCATAATTCACAGGCCTTGATGAATTCTGCAATCGATCTTTTCATATTGCTCCAATTATACACTTCTCTAATTTGAAGGTACAACTTATGTTGACCAATGTGACCTCCTGTAGGGGTGTTATGGTAATCATTCAATACTTTTTGGATGTCTTTTATTTTTGTTAAAAACATTGGTGGATTGTAAATAATAATTTCTATTGAATACACTTGAGTATTCGCTAATATTTTAAAGTTTTCAATTGATATCATTTTAAATATTTCGTCTTTTGTCGACAGCGCTAATTTCTTTTGGTTCATTTTAATCATTGTTCCTTCTATTTTCAGAAGTGCAGATTCTAATGTCTGACTTCCATGTAAAATTTGTTGATGCACTTGGGCAATAATTTTATTGTTTTTCTTTAAATAAAATATCATTCCATATTTGTCGACGCGTGTTTCGAGTTTAATTAATTTCTTCGTTTCTGATGGATTATTTGTCATGTACGTAGAGAAGTGATCAGTTTCTCGTGGTACAGAAATTTGATTATCAGATGTTTTCATATTTGAATTATTTTTCGAATTACGAGTCATCGCTCTTGTGCTTACTCCTAATATATTTAAATTTTTTAATTCATCAGAGGAGGTTACTATTCTTGATAAAGCATCTGCTCCTACATTTGATTTTCCTGCTATGTATTCAATTGTAAAGTCATATTCTTCTAAATCAAGACGCATTCTAGTTAATTTTGAAGTTGGATTTTTCATACCGAATAAGAAAACTAACGGTCTATGATCCGTTTGTACTAAAAATTTTCTACCGTACAGGTAAGGTTTGAAGTAATTAATAGCCCAATGTATGGCTGTTAATTCTTTTAGAATCACTGGTTTATTCTTTTCACCAGGTGTAAAAGTTTTGCTTGCAAAAGCTATTGGTAAATTTCCATGTTGTGTTTGTTGAGACAATACAGCTCCACAACCTATATCTGAAGCATCTGTTGTTAATATAAATTGCTTCGTAAAATCTGGATATTGTAATAATCTTGGTGACATTAATGAATTTCTTAGGGTGTTGAATGCATTTTGACAACTATTGGTCCATATAAATTGTGAATTTTTCTTCAATAGTTGATTAAGGGGATTTGCTATTAATGCAAAATTTGGTACGAATTTACGATAATAATTACAAAATGCAACGAATCTTCTAACTTCGTCTGCATTTTTAGGAACTGGATAATTTTGAATAGTTGAAAATTTGGAATCATCTGGTAACATGCCATATTCTGTTATTTTATGACCTAGAAAGGTAACTTCAGTGCTAAAAAATTTGCATTTCTGCGCATTTAGCTTCAAATTGTAATATCTTAATCTTTCAAAAACTTGATTTAGATTTGAAATATGATGGTTTACAGAACATCCTACGACTATAATATCGTCGATGTAAATGAAAGCTAATTCTGGGGTTAAACCAGCCATTGCAATTGTCATCATACGTTGAAAACTGTTTGGACTTATATTCAATCCAAACGGTAATCTTGTATATTGATAATGTCCGTTTTGTGTTGAAAATGCCGTAAATTTTCTAGACTCATTGTCCAAAGGTATTTGATGAAAACCTGACATGAGATCTAATGTTGAAAAATATTTTGCTCTGCCAAGTTGATCTAAAATATCGTCAATTCTTGGTAGAGGAAATTTGTCTGCTAAAATTTTTTTATTTAGTTGTCTAAAATCAACGACTAAACGCCATTTTTTGTCATTATTTTGGGATTTTTTCGGTACTAGAAGTATAGGAGAGTTGTATGGTGAAACTGAAGGTTCCACTATATTACTCTCTAACATTTTGTTTACCTGTTGATTAATTTCGGTTTGTTGCGCATGAATCGTCTTGTAATTAGGAATATATACAGGAACTTTATCACTTAGAACAATGTTCTGTGAATAGAAATTGTTTTGAGTAACATCCTCCTCTGGAAGACAAAATATGTCTTGATAATCATTAATTAATTTTTTAAATTTATCTTTAGCATATGGAGGAATTTTGTCCGTGTTTATGCTTTTAAAAATCTCTTCGGATCTCTTATTATTAATATTTTTGGTATTTACATTAAGAATAGAATAGTCGTTTAAAATACTTAATGTAGGCTTAAATTTAGAATAATGTATGTACAAAGGTTTATTCGTAGTATTTACAAATTTTACATAAGGCTTTAAAGGTGAAATTATAGTGTTACCACAGAAAACTCCTGGGTAAATTTCTTCTGAATGGACTACCATATCCTCTCTAATGTTTAAATATGGTATCCTTCTGATAACTTCACTACGACTTGGTAGCATGAAGCCTTCATTTAAGTTGTCTTCTATTGGTACTGAAATTTGTATATTGGCTATATTAAATGTAAGTAGCCAATGTTCATAATCTATTAAACATTTATAATTTATTAAAAAATCTCGACCTAGAATACCATCAGCCGTAATTGGTAAGTCTGCGGTAACTAGGTGAAAATCGTGATTTAAAGTTAATGTATTATTAAAGCATAAAGATGTATTTGTTAAACCTAATGTTTCTACACTATTTTCCGTAATGCCGGTTAATTTAATCTTATTGTTAATATTTACATGTTGATTTGGGAGAATATTTCGTGCTTTGAACAACGAAATATCTGCACCGGTGTCAATGATCAAGTTGCATATTTTATTTCCAGTCATGTGCACTTTGACTTGGATAAAATTTGATGCATTTAAATTTAATGTCAAAATCGGTATGCCTGTCCGTAACAATTGTTCAGTTAGTCGACATCTGTTAGCAATTGTTACTGGTTGGCTAAAAAATAATCGGTATTTGTTTGATTGTTCCCATTATTTGCAATATTGTTGTTGAACGGTACCATAGCTTGGCAAGTATTATCTGATTCGTTTTGTGGGTGAAATCCATTATTGTTTGCATGATTATTCAGTCGAGGAATGTCTTGCTGATTTACTACGTACATTCTCGCTGGTACATTATTTCTATTGAAATTTCTGTTAACGTTTCTGTTTTGATTTTGATTGAAATTTCGTTGAAAAGGGTATTGTTGTAAATTTTGATTGAAATTTGGTTGTTGTCGGGAATTTTGGATTGAATTTCTATTAGTAGGATACTGATGGTTAATGGGATATTGTCGGTTGAGGTTTCTATTGAGGTTATTTGGATATCTTGCTTGATATCTTCCATGGAAATAATTTCTTTGATTATTTCTTTCATAAACCATAGGGTTTCTGTAATTGAAATTTCGGTTTGTGTTATAATGATTTGGTTGTCTAGCCTTAATCGACTGCAGTACGACTGCGTTTGAATCAGTATTGTCCTTTTCATTTTCTACCATTACGTTGATGGCCTCTTGTAAATTGTCGAATTTGCCAATTTTCAGCATCATTTTGGTCTCTCTGTTGGGTGTTTCTTTGATAAGTGTTTTGATCGCTACCTTTTGAGACATTTTCCTTGCGACTGTGTCGGGAATTTGTTCTCTTATATAGGTATCTTTGAGCTTATCTGTCAATTCATCGAGTTGTTTAGTGAATTTCTCGATTTCATTTGTCGATTTGAGTCTCAAATTCATCAGATTAGCTAAGGCTATGTCTGAATTTGATTTCTCTTCGCAATTTGTTTGGATTTTTGCGACTATTTCGTCATAATCCGTTGGAGATATTGAGAATAAATTTCTCGCTTTTCCAGTTAATTTTGTTAGTATAATTTGAATTGCGGCTGCTTTGCTTTCGATTGGAACTATGGTCTTTGCCAAGTTCACCGCGTCTATAAATGATTTAACACCACTTGCGTTTCCGTCATAAGTGGGTATCAGCGTTGCTAATTCAGCGGCTGTTTTAATATTAAGAGCCATGTTGGATACTTTGTGTATTTTAATATACCAAATTAAAATTTTTGTCAATATTTTAAATTTAATTTTTCTTTGTTTTAAATTAATTTCACTTTTCACTCTCAATAGTGAATCGTCAGTGCTTAATTTATAGGGTTTTAGTAAACCACTTGATTTACCAAGTGTCTCTGGTTCACTATCGTATTCCCTTTGTATTACTTCTGATTCATCTAAAATTTTGATGGCCTTCTGATATATTTGTTTCAGTGCACCATAAGTTTCAACTTCGTCATTCCAGACTGAAGCTCCAAGTCTATACTCGAAAGATTTTAGTATTGTTCGATATTTGGCTAAGTTTTCTTGTAACTGTTGCCTTTTGACTTCAATATTATGTAAAGTTCTTGGTCTGTTTTTATTTTTGTTCAAATTCTGATATCCCTTTTTCAGATATGATTCAATTTCTTTGAGTTGTTCCATTTAGGAAGACTCATTTTTATTCATAAATTCTCAGAATTTTATCTTTTCGGACTAATGGTAAGAACAAATTTGCGAAAAAATATATATATTATTTTATTGATTATTTTTCATTTGCCTTCTATTCCTTTTTGCTTCGGCCAATCTTTGTCGTCTTCTCTTTTTCTGGCCGGGAAGTTTTAGCCACGTAATCGGATCACATCCGGGTAATTCATCTATTCTGTCTAGTAATTCTTCATACGATTCGAGTTTAGTATTTTCTCCAAATACTACTATATCAGGTGCGAAAGCTCCTTCGCCCTTTCCTTTGCTTACATCGGCTAATAATTTCAGAAAATCTTCAAAATCGTCTTTAATCATTTTTATAAGATTTTTGAAGTAGAGGTAAAAAAAAAATAATATATAATTTTCGTTATATTATTTTCTTATGATATTATTTCTTTGCTGTAATTTTTGTATATTAAGTTATTCTATTAGCGGCCATTCATATATAGTCTAAAGCTTTAGGCAATTGATGCCATAGTTTGTGCCGACT
>NW_026599957.1:0-7625 GCF_029784135.1 Toxorhynchites rutilus septentrionalis
GACAGTAAAATAAAAACTATTAAACAACTTTTGGCATTTTCTTTTTATTCATACTTCGAGCCCAAGCCCGTATGCTCGCACCTTCCTCTTTACCCCGTCCATAAGGTTCTGTACAACGTCAGGTTTTAGTTTTATTTTAACAGAAATCCATTTTCTCTTGAAGTCCGCCTCCGATTTGACAACTTTTGGGTTCTTCCGGAGGGCCTGCTTCATAATCGCTTTGGCACGAAGGTGACCCCGTTGGCTTCGTACCACTCCAACACGTCCTTTGAATAGTGGCGAGAAGCGAGATCCGGCCAGAAGATGGTCGGGCCCTCGTGCTGCTTCAATAGTGGTAGTAAGCGCTTCTGTAGGCACTCCTTAAGGTAAACCTACCCGTTTACCGTGCCGGTCATCACGAAGGGGGCGCTCCGCTTTCCGCAAGAGCAGATCGCTTGCCATGTACTTTTTGGAAAACTTGGATAGTTTCTGTCTGCGAATCTCCTCCGGAACGCTGAATTTGTCCTCTGCGGAGAAGAACAACAGGCCCGGCAGCTGACGAAAGTCCGCTTTGACGTAGGTTTCGTCGTCCATTACCAGGCAATGCGGCTTCGTCAGCATTTCGGTGTAGAGCTTCCAGGCTCGCGTCTTCCCCACCATGTTTTGCCTTTCGTCGCGGTTAGGAGCCTTCTGAACCTTGTATGTACGCAGGCCCTCCCGCTGCTTGGTCCGCTGGACGAATGAACTTGATAAATTCAGCTTATTGGCGACATCCCGGACCGAACTTCTCGGATCACGTCTAAACTGCTTAACTACGCGCTTGTGATCTTTTTCACTGACGGAGCATCCATTTTTGCCGTTCTTCACCTTCCGGTCGATGGTTAGGTTCTCGAAGTATCGTTTTAGTACTCTGCTGACCGTGGATTGGACGATTCCCAGCATCTTACCGATGTCCCGATGTGACAACTCCGGATTCTCGAAATGAGTGCGCAGGATTAATTCACGACGCTCTTTTTCGTTCGACGACATTTTTCCAAATTTACGAAAAATTGACAGTGAAGCATGGCCAATGTGATCTATACACTCTTATCTGATTATAAGCGAAAGCTGAAGATATAATTCCTAAAAATTAAATTTCTACAGCGTTTTTTCCGTGATGCAATTTGATGTGACACACCCTTTATGATCTAAAAAGTATGGTCAAAGAATGAAATGTAGAAAATTTTCATTTAAAAATTTGAAACAAATTAAAAAAAATAAAAATTAATATTCATTCATCTCAAACACTTTTGTTTTAATTCTGAAAAAAACACATGAATACCCCCTGTACAAACAAACAAGTGAGCTATGCATTGGGCACTTCTACAGGAAAACAGTTTTTCTAACAAAAACTTTTCCATGTTTACTTCGATGAAAATTTCACTAATTCTAATATTGTTCAAAATCTTTATAGCGACGGAAAGTATTCGACAGAGATAAATTTTTTTTTTACACACTCGACAAAAAAACAAAACAAAAAAAAATGAATATGAATATGAATGTGAATATGAATATGAATATGAATATGAATATGAATATGAATATGAATATGAATATGAATATGAATATGAATATGAATATGAATATGAATATGAATATGAATATGAATATGAATATGAATATGAATATGAATATGAATATGAATATGAATATGAATATGAATATGAATATGAATATGAATATGAATATGAATATGAATATGAATATGAATATGAATATGAATATGAATATGAATATGAATATGAATATGAATATGAATATGAATATGAATATGAATATGAATATGAATATGAATATGAATATGAATATGAATATGAATATGAATATGAATATGAATATGAATATGAATATGAATATGAATATGAATATGAATATGAATATGAATATGAATATGAATATGAATATGAATATGAATATGAATATGAATATGAATATGAATATGAATATGAATATGAATATGAATATGAATATGAATATGAATATGAATATGAATATGAATATGAATATGAATATGAATATGAATATGAATATGAATATGAATATGAATATGAATATGAATATGAATATGAATATGAATATGAATATGAATATGAATATGAATATGAATATGAATATGAATATGAATATGAATATGAATATGAATATGAATATGAATATGAATATGAATATGAATATGAATATGAATATGAATATGAATATGAATATGAATATGAATATGAATATGAATATGAATATGAATATGAATATGAATATGAATATGAATATGAATATGAATATGAATATGAATATGAATATGAATATGAATATGAATATGAATATGAATATGAATATGAATATGAATATGAATATGAATATGAATATGAATATGAATATGAATATGAATATGAATATGAATATGAATATGAATATGAATATGGATATGAAAATGAAAATGAATATGAATATGAATATGAATATGAATATGAATATGAATATGAATATGAATATGAATATGAATATGAATATGAATATGAATATGAATATGAATATGAATATGAATATGAATATGAATATGAATATGAATATGAATATGAATATGAATATGAATATGAATATGAATATGAATATGAATATGAATATGAATATGAATATGAATATGAATATGAATATGAATATGAATATGAATATGAATATGAATATGAATATGAATATGAATATGAATATGAATATGAATATGAATATGAATATGAATATGAATATGAATATGAATATGAATATGAATATGAATATGAATATGAATATGAATATGAATATGAATATGAATATGAATATGAATATGAATATGAATATGAATATGAATATGAATATGAATATGAATATGAATATGAATATGAATATGAATATGAATATGAATATGAATATGAATATGAATATGAATATGAATATGAATATGAATATGAATATGAATATGAATATGAATATGAATATGAATATGAATATGAATATGAATATGAATATGAATATGAATATGAATATGAATATGAATATGAATATGAATATGAATATGAATATGAATATGAATATGAATATGAATATGAATATGAATATGAATATGAATATGAATATGAATATGAATATGAATATGAATATGAATATGAATATGAATATGAATATGAATATGAATATGAATATGAATATGAATATGAATATGAATATGAATATGAATATGAATATGAATATGAATATGAATATGAATATGAATATGAATATGAATATGAATATGAATATGAATATGAATATGAATATGAATATGAATATGAATATGAATATGAATATGAATATGAATATGAATATGAATATGAATATGAATATGAATATGAATATGAATATGAATATGAATATGAATATGAATATGAATATGAATATGAATATGAATATGAATATGAATATGAATATGAATATGAATATGAATATGAATATGAATATGAATATGAATATGAATATGAATATGAAAATGAATATGAATATGAATATGAATCAGCCATTCCATGTCAAACCTATATAGCGGTTCTTATTTTTTTGTAAAAAGTGGTAGATTTGTTATTGATCGCAAACTATTTTACCCGTATTTTTTTTCTGTTAGGGTGACCATTTCCTTTTTAGGATGGTTTGAAATTTCACTTTTTTCCAAAAATGACTTATTTCAAAAACTCATAATTCTTGATCTACTGGACCGATTCTAATGATGGACATATCAAATTAAAGCCAATCACCTCGAAAAATATTTCTGTTGCAGAAAATAAAAATTTTGTTTCCGTTATTATTGATTGTATTTGTTTTTTTGTATGGTTTTCATGGTCTCGGGACTAAGGGTGCCATATTTTTTTATATTTTTTCTAGAAAACTGAAGATTTTCTACATAAAATATCTCAAAATCAGAGATGTGTTCTTTTTAGTTCTTATGTTATGAGTTTTCAAATTTAACCGATGGTTCAAAAAATCATTTTTCACCTAATTTTTCATTTAACTTTGGAAATCATATCTCAAAACCAAAAAAAAGCATCTCTGATATCGAGATATGTTGCGTAGAAAATTCAAAGCTTTCAAGAAAAAATATAAAATAAAAAAAAAGTATGGCGCTCTCTAGTTCAAAGCCATGAAAATAATAAAACAACGACTACAATCAATAATTACGAAAATAAAATCCAATTATTTTGTAAGTTTAATATTTTTTAAGAAAGCTAGCTCATTGGCTTCAATTTTATATGTCGACCATCTAAATCAGTTCAGTGGTTCAGTGGTTATGATTTTTTTTTTAAAGTTATTATTGGGAAAAAGTGTAAAAAAATAATTTTTCGGATCACCCTCACGAAAAAATTGACAAAAATATGGGTCTGCTATATTGCGATAAAGAACAATACTACCACTTTCCGCGAAATTCTGAGAACCCCTATATCGGTTTAACATGGAATGGCTGTATGATTCTGTGTATATTAGAGTGCCAATGAAAATGGTCATCTTGAATTTTCGAACAGGACTTCTTCAAAATTTCAGCACAATCGGACTTTATTTACTTATGTCGCAAAAACACCATAATTTGAGTTTTTTGAAAACCGTAAAATCACTTAAGAGGGAATACATAAAATCGGGGTTTTAAAAAAATTATACCAAAAGTCTTAAAATTGCATGAAATGTCGAGATCAGGGCCCGAAATCTTCGACGGTGAAAAATGAAGACCGACTCTACTCCCAGTAGCTCCACTTCGACTAGAGCTGCTTCTGCCAACTAGAGCTGCACCTCCAACAAAAAAAAATGACTTGACTAGAAAATGAATTGACTAGCGTTGACTAGCGAGGATGACTGGTGAACTAGTCCAGTCAGTCGTTATTTTAACTGACTCGACTAATGAATACAAATCTACATCTTCATTCAACTGACTTCAATCCATATTTCCATTTCCCCCTGACACTAATTTTGTACCCCCGTATGCAATCTTATTTTACGTCCATATAAAGAGGAACGAAAACTTGACTCCTGATGCAAAAAAGTAGTTCCCCACGGTTTATTTTCTACCCATCGTGAACTCAAACCAACGAACTTAGACATTTACCAAGTATGCTATAAAGGTCCTCGCGTTAGTATTAGTTAGTATTAGGCGTGCAAAATAGCACGCTATTTTATACGTGTGAGTAATTTTCGTGTACGATACAAAAAAATCTAGCTCACATGTAGCGTTTGTCAAACCCAGCGAACTCAAATATCGATGCATGCATAAAGATACATGGGAAAGAGAGAGAGAAACGAATTTGTTTTGGGGGAAGTCACTTCAAAATGCAATGAGGACAATTTGACTGGGAAGAATGAAATGATATAGTCGAGTCGGTAGAGGGAGATAGCGACTAAACGCCCGACTGACTGTTCAGTCGTTTTGGCGGAGAAACTGCGTGAAGAAGCCAAGGAGAAACTGCGTGAAGAAGCCAAAAGCCATTACTAACTGACTACGGATATAGTCAGTCGGTTAGTCAGCCGACTATCCTCAGTTGACTATGACTATGCCGTGCCCTGGTCGAGATCTACTGTTATCTCAAAAAAAAATCGAAATCAGCCTTTTGAGACAGAAAACCGGCTAAGGTCCAAAAAAAATATTTTTCGGCAAAAAAAATTTTTTTTTTGACGTATTTCCGACACTAGTAAATAAAGTCCGATTCAGCTGAAATTGTTTGAACAGGGTATTTTTTCGTGAAAATTCGAGATGAACATTTTTGTTGCCATTCTACTGTTTACTCATGGAAGATGAATCAGGATAAGTAGCTTCCTGATCGTAAGTTAACATCAATACTGCTCGAGGAGATGTCCCTAGCGAATTAAGATAAATTTTTTGCTGATAAATTTGCTATAAAGTTCCTGATCTGGCTTGGGATTTGTAGCTGTGGCCACAGAACCAAGATTTTTGTTACAAATAAGACTGTGGACTCGAATATCTATAAGGAAACGACTTCCTTCATCTATGTAGATAAAAATGGATCACCAAATGCGTTGGATTTCCCGTTTGCGGAACTTCCTTTAGCGTGAAACGTGAATGGCAATGCATTCTTAGCTGGGATAACGCGCTTTGGAAAATAAAATTTATAAACGAAAATTAACTTTTCTGTATTAAACATGTATTCCATGAAACGGAGAAATATATTATTCAGATTTCTATAGAAGATTAATCAATGAAGAGTTCTGCGATTGAACCCACAAACGTTCGCTTAGAAAGTATTCATATAGATAGACCCCAATTTTTTCAATCCAGAAATTTAGGACATTTGTTAAAATGAACTTTGAACTTTGACTATAGTATAAGTTCAAGTTTTCATAAAAAACATATCGAACAATTTAAAAAAAATCATCGGAAACAAAATATTTTTAAAAATAACATTCATTTCAAAAACTTCTGAGTTCTGAAAAATATTATATGAATAGCCCATACAATTATCAATAAGTCGTCAATACATTGGAAGATGGGCACTTTTACAGGGAAAAAGTTTTTCTGACAATAACTTTTTCTTTTTTTCTTTGGAAAATTACTACTAATATTTGACTCGTAACACATGTGTGTGTAAATTATTTTCTGCAAACTTTTTTCTATTTGGAAACATGTCAAGAACATATCAAACGCGAGAATTTACACACAAAAATGTTACGGGTAAACCATTATTTTTTCAAGAGTCTCCATACAGAAATGTTACATATAGCAGAAACTATAAAAGATAAAAAGTTGACGTTTTCGACAAAAAATGTATCAATAAGATCTAGAACTTTGTCGAATACTGTATTGAATTAGAATTATGCATTAGAAAAAAAAATGTTTATTTTTTCATGAAACGTTTCATTCCTACATTTCATTCTTTGATAAACATTTTGTAGGTCTGTTAGTTTTTAAGTTTTAAAATGTTTGTAAAATTCAAGAAAAAAAACTTTGGCCCTTTTGTACTTGCAGTCTAATTTTTTTTTTGAGATTTCAAGTATGCAAAGTTGATTAAATGACCAATGTTTTTACACCCACAACGTTTTACTGCAATTTAAGGAGGTACTGCCAACTCCTAAGACGAGTTGGCATGAAAAACGTCTATTTTTAGGAGACTAAAAATTGTGAAATCAGTAAAAGTCGCTAATTTTTATCGCGCTAGAAACTACCACTACGCCAGATTCCGGCGGCATCTACCCTTATCACGTTCCTACTAACGTGATTCGTCATACCCAATTTTCCAGAATTGATTAATCATGGGAAAACTCGTTTTCAAGCGGATTGTGCCGCCGCGAACGGAATAATCAATCTCCGTTCGACACGGTGATAACAACCGGCTGTGCCTTCGCACACGAGAAGACACCGATGCGACGAGTCGTCTTATCTCGGTTACTGAACGAGTCTTGCGTGGGACCGCGATACTTGCTGAATCTTATCGCATTTGTTGTTTGATCAGGTTCAACATTTTTACTCCGCTTTGTGTTTGTTGACAATACTCCATATCCGGTTGAAGCTTGTTACGATCGATCGACCGAAAACAGCATAATCTCTTTGATGTTTGCCATCTCGACAAATGATTGATTTTCCCCCTTGTTTGTTTCTTTTGTTTAGGTACGAC
>NW_026599958.1:0-7161 GCF_029784135.1 Toxorhynchites rutilus septentrionalis
AAAAATCCTTTTTTTTCCTTCATATTTCTGTAGTTCAGGCTTTCAAAAATGTACCCTAGAGAGGACTTATTGAAAATCCTTTTATTTACCGAGTTAGGGCTATTTTAGTGATGCGGTATCTAACCTGCTACGGCCATTATAATGAACTTCAAGTGCGTTTTTCTCGAAACTAGTTTTTTCAAACTGACGTACACGATATCTCAAGTTTTACTGAACCGATTCGAGTCGGATTTATATGAATATAATCTGCAGGCATCTCTCTATCGCATGAACTCATATTTTTAAAATTTTATTATTTGAAAAACATCGGGGAACGTAGGAAGAAAACGTATTAAATCGCATTTAGTTTTTCGAACGGCCGCCATTTTGCCAACAAAAGACGATTTTGACTTATCCGAGGTTCATGCGATAGCGGCATCTTTATTGAATCAGAATCTATTCGATTTTTTGACGTAGGACTACGTCTCACATTAAGGGTGTCAAATCTGAAAACAGGTCACGTTTTTATGAAATAAAGTTAACGTTAATAACTATTTTTGCTGTGAACGGATTTTAACGATTTGCATACCAATCGAATCGAAAATTTTCTAAGATTTGTTTGATATGATATACATTACAATCCCATTGTCTGTATATGGTTTAAATTGATGAAAATTGTAAGCATTCCCATTTCCCCATACATTTGTTCTGTCCATTTGTGCGCTTTCCGAACAGAGCTGTCAATAACGGGCAACTTATGCAGTCGCTAGAATAGAAACACCGAAGGGGGATAGCGAAAAGAGTATATTTGCCGAGTAAACTCCACCCTTCCATAGTGAGTAAGCTGTCGCTAGCGTATAAGTATGGCATCTCCTCCGAGGAACTTTCTCAGAATCTTTCTGTGCCTGAAACAACAAAGGTCGCTTATTCTGCTCGTTTTGTGTTGTTTTTTCTGTTTACCCTCGAGTTGTGAACGCTAGCGAATATTCCACGCATCTGGCAACTTGTTTTCGTTGCGCGAAACTTACAACTTCGATACTTGAATTGCCATTCGTATTCGCTCTCGTGCGCATCGGTTCTGTTCTGGTGCAACAAGCTTTGTTGGTGCTTTTGACCGAGAGTCGAGAAACGATTTTTCATAAACGGTCATTCTCACGATGTTTCATTTTTATCGCTGCAACTTCGTGCATCTGTTAGACGCATGTTTGATGCTTGTTGAATGACAATGCACGGAAGATGCCTCTCCTTAAATACACAGTGCAATGCGTGCATTGATATTAGGAAACAAATTGCGACATATGAGCAATTAGTGTGTTGTTCTCGCAAAGGCAAAAAAGAATAGTTGCTTCTCGCAAGATTTAATAGCTTGCGTAGTCCTACGTCCTAAGCGGTCGTGTCTCGGATGCAACCCCTCGATTTTTTTGACGTAGAACTACGTCTTTCAGGAAGGGTGCCAAATCAGAAAACTGGTCACGTTTTTAAGAAATAAAGTTAGCGTTAATGATTATTTTCACTGTGAACGAATTCTCATGATTTGCATACCAATCGAATCGGAGATTCTCTAAGATTTGTTTGATATGCTGGACATTACAACTCGCTAATCTCTAAACGGTTTAAATTCATGAAAACTGGAAGAATTTCCTTTATTTCCATACATTTGTTCTGCCGATTTGTGTGCTAACCCTACCCGTATTTCAAATGCTTTTAACTCGAACATTTCTTAACAGATCGGAAAGATGTTTGCATCAAGTGATAGGAAATATGTTATTTTTCATGAGATGAACAATTGAATAACTGTAAAATGTTAAACGTTATCTAAACGCCCTAACTGCCAAGTTTTGATTGGCCCGATTTACGGTTTCCCCAACACAGACTTCAAAATCGATGTACCTGTAGAAATCCGCTTTGCAAATATACATTCAAGTCGGGGATATTTTTGTTCCCACCGAGCAGTGTTTTCCTAACACGAACTTCAAAATCAATGTGCCTGAGGGAATCCGCTTCGTCAAAACATGCAAGTCGGGGATTTTTTTTCCCACGGAGCTGTGTTCAAAATTAATGTGCCTGGGGAAATCCGCTTTGCAAATACATGCAAGTCGGGAGTATTTTTTGGTGTTGAGTACTTTTATACTCGCGTTGTACTGAGAAGCCACATCGTCATTTCAGATACTAGAGTTGAATGAACTTTCGCGCTTAGAGAACTACGCAAACATGAGATGTGCAATAATTTCAAAGGGAAATGTAAAATACAATGATCGTTTGACAATTTTTCCGTTCAAATATTTTGGTGGTCCTAGGCATTATATCAAACGTAAAAGGACGTTCATCAAATTTATTTGTAACGAAGAACATAATCTATTACAAAAGTTTCGATGCATTCTAAAATAATGTTCGAAGTGGTAAACAAGTGGATTCCATAATATAATTTCGTAGTTCTACGTCGATGCGGTCATGTCCTAGATACAACCCATTTTTTTCATTTCAGATAACTACACCCAAACAAGCATTGATAGAAAATAAGTCATCCTTAGCACAAAACATGCTTTTTCCTGCCTTAAGGAGGCAAATGCGCAGAAAAAAGCATCCCAGATATGATCTTTTTGAGAGAGTGAAATGCTTGTATGTATGAAACAGGCTTCTCATGTGTATTGGTTGAACCATCATTTTAGTTGTGTGAGTGTCAGCATGGAATTGTATATACATGGGTATCAATATTGTCAATTGCATATGTGTGCGTGAGTCAACCTGCACGCGTAGCAGCTGTTTCTGGTAATGCTGCGCTGAATATGTTTTAATAGTGATAACGGAACTTGAAATTTACAGTCCCGTTATCACTGCTGTCACGCATTCACTCGCTCTTAGTTCTTTCAAAATATAACTGTGAAAATAGTTGTATAAATAAATAAAATCCACTGTTTATCGTTTCGTGCGCTATAATTTTCTAGTTTTTGCACCTCATATAAACACATCAGCCGTTAAATAAAACTGTCCATCTGAAGTCCTATCGATATTTCCACTCTATGTTACGTAATCACACATACCAATGCACGTGAACGAAGAGCGTAAAACAGTGGAATCGTGTACTATGGTATGGCTATGGTACAACTTTTTTTGAGCCCTCTCACTTTATCAGCTTGTAACTATTCTAGTTATTATTTTTTCTCTCCTTTAATTTTTGTATTATTTTTAAAAGATAGATGAACAAATAATGATATGATGGATAGTAAAAATATTATTTGTTTTATTTTTACGGAGCTTTACGGATTTTTTGTCCGAAATACACCTCTTTACTAGAATACCCCCTTAATGAAAAACCTGCGTTTCGAATGGTCGCACATATACAGAAAATTCTTTATTTTTCAGATTTTACACCAAATTTCAGATACAGAATCTGTATATACAGAATTAGAGATTTTCAGCAAAGATACAGAATTTACATTTTTTTTTAAAATGCAATTTCAAATATTAATTTTATTACAGTGCATATATAGATACAGGGAAACTTCGATATAACATACCCTCATTATAACGTACCCTCGATATAACGTACATTTTACCTCGATATAACGTACACATTTCCAAAGTGTAAAGGATATTTTTCTTCAATATTTTTTTTTCTGATAGAACAATGAATTATCTGTATTATGATGCTAAAACAAGTTTTGTACCTTCAATCAATCCCAAAATACAGCTAGTTTTGTGATTCCGGATTCTGAATGAATCAAGCTTTAATCAACAGTACGAAGGGAAACATCATGAGACAGGCTGATTTCGTCTTCTGATTGAAGTTATTCATTAAATTTACTAAACAGCAACACAATCATATATTATAGACTACGTTTTTGAGTACTTTATTATGCTTCGATATAACGTACAATTCGATACAACGTACAATTTTGAAAGTGAAATCTACGTTATATCGAAGTTTACCTGTACCTTGATTTATAAAAATGTTGAACGCAACGCAACTAGATGGCTTTCGTTGGAGGCAGTTGTTAAGCGAAATTATGAGCGATTTGAAGAGCTTAAACTATTCTTTTCGTTCCAAGTTAAGTGTGACCATAATCAATCCGCCAATCGTATATTGACTCATTTAAACGATCTTATGACTAATCCGATTATTTCGTTCCAAAACTATGCTCTTCCGCTCATCAATAACGTCAATTGCACATTTCAATCATTTTTTTTTTCTTCATTTTTGAGACTTTCAGCCTCCTGGACTGGTTCGTCTCAGCACATTTCAATCAGAAAATTTTCTATTTTGCGAACTTTATAATGAGATAAGAATGTTATTGTTGATCATGTTGGGTAACTTACGTTTGGAGAGCTACCTGCAACAATTCGCTGGTGCTGACCTTAATGTGAAGGATTTTTAAGATTTTCTGAAGGAGCCTGAGTATGTTTACGTTGGTATTATTTTTTTTTTTTTTATTTATTATCGTCAGTCTAATGTAAATCGATAAATTATTAATACTACTTAAAACAATTTACTTAAAAGTAAACTAAAGAAAGCTGGCTGGATAAATTATCCGTTTAATTCAAGCGAAGATTTTAACAAGTTACATAAAAAAAAATTTATTACGTCAAACCAGCGTAGACTAAATATGATCCCCAAATATCACAGTGAAATTTAGCTATATCTTATTCTATGCAGATAGTGTTTAAGCATTGTCCTTGACATGGTTACATAAATTATTTCACTGTGTTTGTTACAGACGCTCATCATACGATTAATATAACTATATTTCGCATAATTCGTTCTTCGGTAATCTATGTAGAAAATGTTAGGGTGTCTTTGGTGCTTAATGGGTGCGTAAAAATTTAGGTTTCCTAATATTTCTTCTGAGTCCAATCGTTGTGATATGATTTCAATAATAAATAGAATCATGGCAGAGTTCCGACGTTCTTTCAGGCTTTTCGTATTGATAAGACCAGCCTAGTTTACGAAGTGCAAATAATAAAAATTATGTTTGTACAGATTCAATTCTGTCTTCGTGTGAAGTTATGTAGGGGAACCATACAATACTACAGTATTCGAGAATTAATCTGACGTATGTAACGTACAATTTTTCTATTTTTTACGGATCCTGGAAATAGAAGCTAAAGCGTTCGATGAAGCTCAACATATTATTTGCTCTATGGATGATTGTATTCTAATGTTCAACGAAGGTTAGTTCGAATCTAAGACCACGCCTGAATCTCCTAATCGTTTGCTATCTATTGATGGGTTGATTTCCCAGCTTAACATTATCGTTCAATGGTGTTCTTCTTCTTGTAAAAGACATCAAAGTGCATTTCCTAACATTGAGTTGAAATAAACTCTTAGTGTACCAATTATAAAAGATGTCAACTTCATTGTTGGATGTTTGAGAGTCTTCTTCATTCTTTATTTCCATATATAGTTTCATATCATCTGCGGAGATAAGGGCCTTAACACTGTAAAGGGAAACGCAAACGTCATTAACAAATAAAATGAACAAAAGTGGCCCCAAATGAGAGCCTTGAGGAACTCCGGATGTCACAAATATTGGTTTTGAAATTTTCCCAATAAATTTCACTATTTGCGTGCGGTCAGTCAAATATGATTCTAGCCATTTCAATAGCTTGATTTCTATCCCTATTTTTGAAGTTTAAGAAGGAGTAAGGGTATATCAACACGATCGAAAACCTTACTACAGTCAGTGTATAGAGCTTCAACTTGATTACCATTATCCATTGCATTCAAAGTGATTGAGACAAATTCCAGCAAATTTGTTGTTGTTGTTCTTGAGCGTCCTTTGAAAAAAACCGTGTTGCTTATTCGTAATTCGTGTCTTTAGTTGTTGAAAAAGTTTTTGGTTTATTATAGCTTCAAAGAGCTTCGGAATGCAAGAAATAATTGCTATTCCTTGATAAATCCTTACATCGGAACTTTTACCGGATTTGAAAATTGGTGTAAGAAAAGATATTTTCCATATTTTTGAGAACATTTCTGATTCCAAGACTTATTGAAAAGCCATAAAAGTGGATGAGTTAATTCAGATGTTTTTATAAAAACCGGTGGAATTCCGTCGGAATCTGGCCCTTTCGAGACGTCAAGCTTATTTAATGTGTCAAAAAATTCAATGTAAGTTAGTTGTCTGACGCCAACATCACATGGAAATTCTGGAAGAAATGCGAAGAAATCACGATCTCGGTCCTCCTCAGACTTTTCAATATAAACTTCTTGAAAAAATGTTGCAAAGAGGTTGCAAATTTTCACTGGATCATTCCTCACGGTATCGTTAAGGGGCATGCGTGATGGAAAACCATTGCATTTTAATTTTTTTTTGTAATTAAAGAAACTTTCCAGGTTAGACTTAATGCCCGACTCTGTTTTATGTTGTAATCTTCAAAGGCCGTTTTAACAGTTGAGTTGAGCTGTTCGAAAATGGTCAGAATTTTTTCTAGAGTAGCGTCCGATTTGTATTTCTTATATATTTTATGTGCCATCTGTTTTTTATTTTTTAGATTCTCTATGTTTTGATTAAACCAAATCGGATATTTTGTGTTTATGTTCCTCCTTTTTCGTCTTGTTGGTAGAGGAGGAGACTCTATAATTTCATTGATCATCGAGTAAAAATTCGTCACTACCACTTCAATGTTTTCCACACTTCTAAATCTTGCCAATTGTTAAGCTTACACCTAATTGATTGGTAATTTGCTTTAGTGTAATCAGATACTTCCTCGAATTTATAATCAAGTGGTTTTTGGGTATTATCTATAAATATAGAATATTCGATAGCTGTGCAGAAAGCTTCATTTTTCCAAAGTGGGATTAATAATTCAGTCACACAGAAATCTTCGGTCATATTTGTCAACAGTAAATGCAGGAAACATTTCTGTCGATTATAAGCATTGTTTATTTGATTCAATCCAAGGACGGCTATTCGATGCAGAAGAAGCAGAAGAGGATTGTATGCAGCTAGGAAGCTGACCTTCAAATCGATTTGTCATAACTTCTATATTGAACTCGTGAAACAGATTTCAGACGTAGCAAAGTCCGGAAATCGGCTGGCACCCACAATTATAATCTCGAGTTTGAAAGCGAAGTACTATGTATCGGCTCAAGGAGAAGTTTCAAGGATGAAATTGACAAAGCAAAGCTCAACAAAATCATGTATAAACATAATACAAATCGGAGGATCATGAGAAATCCTATCT
>NW_026599959.1:0-7000 GCF_029784135.1 Toxorhynchites rutilus septentrionalis
CATTCATCAAAAGATCATTAACTGCCACATCCGCAGCAACCGGCCTGGGAGGAACCATTCGTGCCCGAGGAATGATATTTGGTCTCACTCCGTGAGCATTGTTGATCTGCTGAGCTTGAGCTTGAGCTTGGGTAGACTGTACAATTCGTAGTTGCTCTCCGTGATTGACCTGAACCAACCAAATTGCACAAAGAACACACAGAATGACGCTTGGGACTAGCAAATCATTCTCGTTGTGCAATTTTCGGTGATTCGAGCTTTCAATGATCAATAACGACGCCGGCCACGTCCTTACAGTCACCAGGGGAAGGGTAGGAATGTTAGTATGATATTCGCCGCCCGAAGGCCAGAAGGGTCGCCTCTATAGCGTGGTTCCCTAGCGTTTATCATGGAAGGGATAGTTTGTTAGTGGGAAGGGGTAATAATCAGGATTCACTGTGGTAAGTGATGTGATTATGCTAACGCAAACTAGAGATCACTTGACGAAACGAAAACTTGAAAACCAAATGCATTTCGTAGCCGTGAAGATATTAAAGGGTGACCTGAAAAGGTCTCTGCAAAAGGATCATAACTCTGGTAAGTGAATTAATTTTGTAAGCGTGGACCCAATTACTCGTTGAAACGAAAACTCGAACATCAAATGCATTTCGTAGCAGCTGAACGGTAACCTGAAAAGTCTCCTCTGTTCAACGGAGCAAAAACTCGAAAATCAAATGCATTTGAAGATTGAATATATTGAAGGGTCACCTGATAAGGTCTTATCAGACTCGGATCGGACTTAATACTTGTGCCTAGTCGCACGTCATGCTCTTCCATTGTAATACACGGAAATCACGGAAGTTTTCCGAATTGGGACTCTAGCATCTTGAACCTAGTCTTGCAATTTATATTTGAACCTCGAAAAGGAAAACTTGATACCTGCGATTTGGATTTGTAATAAAAACTAACAATTTCTCAAGTAATCATTCGAGCAATTATTAACGAAATCATTGTTCTTGTAGTAAGGGTTAGAATGACATAATTGAAGGAAAAGCAACGTCAATCCTCTATTCAAAAAAAAAAAAACCGAAAAGGAGATACATACAAGAAGAACTCACTGACATTCAAGGTGAACTACTAATCCCAAGAAAAAACATGGGTGAGCAAAAGAGACAAATGTAAGTTAATTCAAACTTTTCTCTCGACCTCCGTAACATTCTCATGGTCGAAACGCACACTACATTGAATATTCTTGCATGGAAATCTTATGGCCGCTTGTACATACACATCAAAGTCAACGTCTAGCTAGATTTAAAAGAAAAGAAAATCGATGTTACGTTGACGTCAATGCGCTCTTTACCACGAAGACAATATTAGATATATAAAAACCTCTAAAACTATTGGATCTTCTAAAACTCTAGAATGTCGTTTAGATTGAATGCAACTTCGCGCGAAAATGCGGCTGCACAAATCTCACGCAACTGCGAGAAGTTAACAACGACATAGAACTGCACCGGCGTGGTTACACCGTCCGCTCCGCCTTGCCGTGACCGAAATCGTCTGCCTCGAACAAACAAAACAGCCTGCCTCCATCCGTCAGCTATCGCACAATCAAAATATGCTCTCCGATCCAATCCTCTCACAAAAACTCGACTGTACGTCAACCGACGAAAAGAATCAAACTACCTTGGTCTTCCGAAGCAAACGAGTCCGTTCTGGGAAGCAAGGCAACCACACCAATACAATCACATGTTTGCTGGTCATCCTCCACGATCGCGCACTCGTAATGCCACACTCTCACACGCAGCCGCACCCGCCATCACCGCAGTCTTCTACTGACTGACACTTTCTCTCTCTCGCACACAACACCGAGAGACTTGGAGCGGATTGCATTTCGGATCGGTTATAAAAATAACAAATTGTTAATAGTACTTAGCTGGGATGTTGATGTTTCTCGATACAGTTGGATCATTTTGCTGGCAGAATTAGTGGTTAGTGGATTCCATCCTTAATATCACTGCTGTTGTTTTGTTAATATCAAAACATGCTCTAAAAAGCAAGCTACCACGCATACACACATAACCACGGTACACGAGAGAGTTGAAAAAAAAACAACGCCATAATCCAGTAAAATAACCACAAAACTGATTAACTGAATTTGAACTTTTTTTTTCATTACAACACCATTAACACAACGAAACCAGAAACCATTTTCACGATAACTTCCACCAACAAACTATTCCTAGCAGCGAATAGAGCCGAAACAGGTTGAAACGCGCTAAACAAAGAAGAAAAACAGGAAGTGGGTTATATCTATGGTATAACCGCAAGGGTGACGTAGGACTATCGTTGATTTAGAGATCATTTGTTTGAAGTTGAATCTAAATCCATTCTGAATGAATGAATAAATGAATATTTGGGGGACTTCGAAAAAGAGAGCGTTACGTTGGAGGCACAAGGTTTTATGCATCCAATATAGGATACGAAACCTTGTTCTGAAGAATAATCTTCAGAAGCTAACCTGCTAACTGTACTTGATTGACAAATCACAAACCCAAATGTATTATATGGATATTTTATGGATAGAAAACATTAAAATAAACTCTTTCGCTTGAATGTCATTTTTAATTCCAAGGGGAACTGGCAGATTATTTTCCAGCAACGATTAGATATTTCCACATTTTCCTCGATACTGGAAGCCAACCAGTGGTTAATACTAACTCGATAACCATCTGTTAATAGTACTTGATGAAAATTTTTGGTCACAGTGTTACATGGATAGAAAACATTCAAATAAACTCTTTCACATGAATGTATTTTTAAATTCCCAGAGGAACTGGCAGATTATTTTCCAGCAATGATTAGATCTTTCCGGAACTTTCTAGATGCTGAATGGCATCCTGCGCGTGTATGTGTCGATCCTTCGCCGTCCACCTCCTCCAGCACGTTAGGCAACGATGTTGTCTTGTCGATGTCCTCTCGAAAAATGAATGTGTCTCACCACCAGAATATCGCTTAAGTATGCTTTTTGTGTGTGATTGAATCGAGAGAAGGTGTGGTTTACGATGGCAATTTGGAAGGCAAACTAGAGGGGAATGAACTCTCTGAGCTCGGAACTTTCGGCGACTGAGCAATAATCGATTGCGGGCGCATACAATATTGGATACGGAAATATCCTACTGATGGGGAAGAATAATCTTCTGAAACTATCCTGTTAATTGCGATTGATTGAAAAACCACAAAACCAAATGTATTTGGTCACAGTGTTACATGGAAAGAAAACATTCAAATAAACTCTTTAACATGAATATATTTTGAAAATTCCCAAAGGAACTGGCAGATTATTTTCAGTAACGATTAGATATTTCCACATTTTCCTCGATACTGGAAGCCCACCAGTGGTTAATGCCAACTCGATAACCACCTGTTAATAGCACTTGATTGAAACATATTTGGTCACAGTGTTACATGGATAGAAAACATTCAATTAAACTCTTTCACATGAATATATTTTGAAAATTCCCAGAGGAACTGGCAGATTATTTTCAGTAACGATTAGTTATTTCCACATTTTCCTCGATACTGGAAGCCCACCAATGGTTAATGCCAACTCGATAACCACCTGTTAATAGCACTTGATTGAAACATATTTGGTCACAGTGTTACATGGATAGAAAACATTCAATTAAACTCTTTCACATGAATATATTTTGAAAATTCCCAAAGGAACTGGCAGATTATTTTCAGTAACGATTAGATATTTCCACATTTTCCTCGATACTGGAAGCCCACCAGTGATTAATGCCAACTCGATAACCACCTGTTAATAGCACTTGATTGAAATATATTTGGTCACAGTGTTACATGGATAGAAAACATTCAATTAAACTCTTTCACATGAATATATTTTGAAAATTCCCAAAGGAACTGGCAGATTATTTTCCAGCAATGATTAGATCCTTCCGGAACTTTCTCGATGCTGAATGGCATCCTAACTGAAAGAGTTCTGCGCGTGTATGTGTCGATCCTTCGCCGTCCAACTCCTCCAGCACGTTAGGCAATGATGTTGTCTTGTCGATGTCCTCACGAAAAATGAATGTGTCTCACCACCAGAATATCGCTTAAGTATGCTTTTTGTGTGTGATTGAATCGAGAGAAGGTGTGGTTTACGATGGCAATTTGGAAGGCAAACTAGAGGGGAATGAACTCTCTGAGCTGGGAACTTTCGGCGAATGAGCAATAATCGATTGCGGGCGCATACAATATTGGATACGGAAATATCCTACTGATGGGGAAGAATAATCTTCTGAAGCTATCCTTGTTAATTGCGATTGATTGAAAAACCACAAAACCAAATGTATTTGGTCACAGTGTTACATGGATAGAAAACATTCAATTAAACTCTTTCACATGAATATATTTTGAAAATTCCCAAAGGAACTGGCAGATTATTTTCAGTAACGATTAGATATTTCCACATTTTCCTCGATACTGGAAGCCCACCAGTGGTTAATGCCAACTCGATAACCACCTGTTAATAGCACTTGATTGAAACATATTTGGTCACAGTGTTACATGGATAGAAAACATTCAATTAAACTCTTTCACATGAATATATTTTGAAAATTCCCAAAGGAACTGGCAGATTATTTTCAGTAACGATTAGTTATTTCCACATTTTCCTCGATACTGGAAGCCCACCAGTGGTTAATGCCAACTCGATAACCACCTGTTAAAAGCACTTGATTGAAACATATTTGGTCACAGTGTTACATGGATAGAAAACATTCAATTAAACTCTTTCACATGAATATATTTTGAAAATTTCCAAAGGAACTGGCAGATTATTTTCCAGCAATGATTAGATCTTTCCGGAACTTTCTCGATGCTGAATGGCATCCTAACGGAAAGAGTTCTGCGCGTGTATGTGTCGATCCTTCGCCGTCCACCTCCTCCAGCACGTTAGGCAACGATGTTGTCTTGTCGATGTCCTCACGAAAAATGAATGTGTCTCACCACCAGAATATCGCTTAAGTATGCTTTTTGTGTGTGATTGAATCGAGAGAAGGTGTGGTTTACGATGGCAATTTGGAAGGAAAACTAAAGGGGAATGAACTCTCTGAGCTCGGAACTTTCGGCGACTGAGCAATAATCGATTGCGGGCGCATACAATATTGGATACGGAAATATCCTACTGATGGGGAAGAATAATCTTCTGAAACTATCCTGTTAATTGCGATTGATTGAAAAACCACAAAACCAAATGTATTTGGTCACAGTGTTACATGGATAGAAAACATTCAATTAAACTCTTTCACATGAATATATTTTGAAAATTCCCAAAGGAACTGGCAGATTATTTTCAGTAACGATTAGATATTTCCACATTTTCCTCGATACTGGAAGCCCACCAGTGGTTAATGCCAACTCGATAACCACCTGTTAATAGCACTTGATTGAAACATATTTGGTCACAGTGTAACATGGATAGAAAACATTCAATTAAACTCTTTCACATGAATATATTTTGAAAATTCCCAGAGGAACTGGCAGATTATTTTCAGTAACGATTAGATATTTTCACATTTTCCTCGATACTGGAAGCCCACCAGTGGTTAATGCCAACTCGATAACCACCTGTTAATAGCCGCGCGTGTATGTGTGTGTAGCGATGTCTTCCCAGGGAACCGTTTGTGGCATCACTCTCCTCCTGATAGATTCCCTTCTGGCCTAGGGTACACAAACAGGCTCTTGGTGACACCGTTCATCCGCGCTTTCATGATAAATAAAGAGCTTCACCGCAACAGCGACAACATGCTCCAATCGCTGTTCAATTAGAACTGAGTGGATTTCCGAGCGCCGCTCGCTTATATACCGATTGATGATTTCAATAGCCTGTTTTGAAAGCAATTTTAAGACTATTGAAACAAGTTTTTGGATCAAAAAGTAACAAGTATATAACGCGTAGACATTTTATCTTTCGAATGAAGTGTTTATCATACCATTTCGTTCAGTTGTTTAGGAGCTATTAACGCTCAAAATCTCGGTCTCCGGCGTAACGCTTTCGTTTTCGAAACATTGATTTTACACCCCGGTATAGAAATGAAAGACGTAGTCCTACGTCAAAAAAAATCAGACGCGGAGCAAAGAAAAACTCATCCGCACCCGACGAGTGTTCGGTCGAGACTCTCCGTGAGCATTGTTGATCTGCTGAACGACAATTCTGCGAGCTTTTTCCAACCGATCGGTGTTATTGTTGCGGAAAAAGCCGAGTTGATATAGATAGAGCAACACTCCTACGAAAACTACCGTTAAGCATCTTGCCGGAGACGAGTATAGATATACAGGTCGGACTAGATTATATACAGACTCGATTATATGTGATTCGATTATATACAATTTTGGACTCGATTATATACATCTTGGAAAAAAATGTTTTTTTCTAGCTTATTTCAAGAAGGAAAGGAGAACCTTTCAGCGTTAAGGTGAAGTTTAAGTGGCTATTACATGTACAGTGGAGTAAAAATCGGGATTTTTTAAGATATTGCTTGAATTTTCACCAGGAATTGTTTAGATCGATATTGCAGCCAAATAATGAAAGATAGAAGTTGGGCGTCAAAGAACGAATTGTAGAGCGGTTAAAGAACTTCAATTTAATTGTTGCAAAACAATGTAGTTCAATTTAAAATTTTAGGATAAAATTTAGGAAATAACACATTAAAAATTACTAACTTTGAAGTTTTTCACTTCCAAAATGTTATTAATATCCACTAATTGAGTTGTTGCACTACTAATCCTGTACTAATTTTTCTCATCTTTCAAATGAAATCATCAAAATTGTCTTCCGTAGCGTACTTTTTAATGTAGAGCCAGTTTGAAGCAACAGAGTCCGAAACAAAAAAAAGTTCTATAACTCTGTCATTGTTGAAATTCGAAAATATGCGTAGGATTTTTTTCATCAAATATAATCGTCTATCACCTCCTAAGACAATCTGGATAAATTATTTTTTTTTCGTGTGAG
>NW_026599960.1:0-79339 GCF_029784135.1 Toxorhynchites rutilus septentrionalis
TTCGACCCCTACCGACAGTAACTTGACCCCACCCGTACGGCATCGTACTACCGAACATCCATACAAGCTTCGCAAGTTATGCCTCAAACTTTTCACTCACCAACTTTCCCCACAATAGTGTAAAACATGGTCATACCAACGTTGCCTCGGCATGGGTATATACCGCACTGGGGGCATCGTTATAGGGGTGCCTTGGATAGACTTGTACCACTAGCCGAGACACCATGCTGGGTCGGGAAATGTTCACGCACCGCAATCGGTACCAGTGCCGGGTGTCGGTCATATTCCGATGGGGGGTAACCCTACTATTGAACTCGTACTTGTACTTGGGCCGTGCCTAAGGTGTTGGTTGTTTCAATAGTTGGTTACTTGTTTCAATAGTTGACATTTTTTCAATAGTTGAACTTTTTTCCAACAGTTTCAGTTTTCCCGTAGGTAAAGATGATGATGTGTGACCAATGTGTGAATGTGTTGTTTTTTTTTTTTCAATAGTCATGTACGCGTCGTTGTCGATGTTATACACACTGCGTACTGCGGGTGAGAAATAAAACAAACTGTTGTGCTGTGCTGTGCTTGATGTTGGCTTGGTGTTATTATATTATCGAATTGGACTTAATACCAGTGCCGGGCCGATGCACACACTGCGTACTGCGAGTGCTGGCAAGCGCAGTGAGAAATTAAACAAACTGTTGCGCTGTTGTGTTGTGTGCGCTGTGTGGGGGAGACTTTTCATCACACTTGACACGCGCATTCTTACCCTCGATGTTGCCTTGGTGTTATTGTGTTATCGAATTGGACTTAATATCAGTGCCGGACTGTTGCGCTGTTGTGTTGTGTGCGCTGTGCGGGGACTTTTCCAACACTTGACACTTTGCATTCCGGGACGTGGACGCTTTCCGGGTCTTGGTGTTATTGCCGACGGGTCAGCGTTATACACATTTCGTACTGCGAGTGCTGGCTTGCGCAGTGAGAAATTCAACAAACCGTTGCGCTGTTGTGTTGTGTGCGCTGTGTGGGGGAGACTTTTCATCACACTTGACACGCGCATTCTTACCCTCGATGTTGCCTTGGTGTTATTGTGTTATCGAATTGGACTTAATACCAGTGCCGGACCGATGCACATACTGCGTACTGCGGGCGTTGGCTCGCGCAGTGACAAATTAAACAAACTGTTGCGCTGTTGTGTTGTGTGCGCTGTGCGGGGGACGTCCTCGGTCGAGAACACCTGATTGGCAACACAACCGAAGCACCTCGTGACAAAATTTTGCTCTCCCATCGTCCTCGGTCGAAAACATGTGATTGACATCACACCCGAAGCACCTCGATCCAACACTTTTGCTCTCCCATCGTCCTCGGTCGAGAACACCTGATTGGCAACACAACCAAAGCACCTCGTGACAAAATTTTGTTCTCCCATCGTCCTCGGTCGAAAACATGTGATTGACATCACACCCGAAGCACCTCGATCCAAAACTTTTGCTCTCCCATCGTCCTTGGTCGAAAACATGTGATTGGCATCACACCCGAAGCACCTCGATCCAAAACTTTTGCTCTCCCATCGTGTTCGGTCGAGAACATGTGATTGACATCACACCCGAAGCACCTCGATCCAAAACTTTAGCAATCCCATCGTCCTTGGTCGAAAACATGTGATTGACATCACACCCGAAGCACCTCGATCCAAAACTTTTGCTCTCTCATCGTCCTCGGTCGAAAACATGTGATTGACATCACACCCGAAGCACCTCGATCCAAAACTTTTGCTCTCCCATCGTCCTCGGTCGAGAACACCTGATTGGCAACACAACCGAAGCACCTCGAGACAAAATTTTGCTCTCCCATCGTCCTTGGTCGAAAACAGGTGATTGACATCACACCCGAAGCACCTCGATCCAAAACTTTTGCTCTCTCATCGTCCTCGGTCGAAAACATGTGATTGACATCACACCCGAAGCACCTCGATCCAAAACTTATGCTCTCCCATCGTCCATCGTCTTACATGGGAGGTATTTCAATGTTCGACACACCGTACTGCACAGGGTTCGCATGGCACACGAGAGAGCGACAATCGCCTTATGCCCCTTCGACGCTCACAACGCACGACCCGACACCACACACTGGAGTACGCACATCTTACCACCACCAGGGGGGTGGTTCGACATGCGAAGCTCACCGGAATCGTATGACGCTCACCCGTCGGGGTTACCCCCCTTCCGATGGATGGCCATCCGACTCACTGGATTCGATAGACGTTCGACCCTACCGACAGTAACTTGACCCCACCCGTACGGCATCGTACTACCGAACATCCATACAAGCTTCGCAAGTTATGCCTCAAACTTTTCACTCACCAACTTTCCCCACAATAGTGTAAAACATGGTCATACCAACGTTGCCTCGGCATGGGTATATACCGCACTGGGAGAGCGACAATCGCCTTATGCCCCTTCGACGCTCACAACGCACGACCCGACACCACACACTGGAGTACGCACATCTTACCACCACCAGGGGGGTGGTTCGACATGCGAAGCTCACCGGAATCGTATGACGCTCACCCGTCGGGGTTACCCCCTTCCGATGGATGGCCATCCGACTCACTGGATTCGATAGACGTTCGACCCTACCGACAGTAACTTGACCCCACCCGTACGGCATCGTACTACCGAACATCCATACAAGCTTCGCAAGTTATGCCTCAAACTTTTCACTCACCAACTTTCCCCACAATAGTGTAAAACATGGTCATACCAACGTTGCCTCGGCATGGGTATATACCGCACTGGGGGCATCGTTATAGGGGTGCCTTGGATAGACTTGTACCACTAGCCGAGACACCATGCTGGGTCGGGAAATGTTCACGCACCGCAATCGGTACCAGTGCCGGGTGTCGGTCATATTCCGATGGGGGGTAACCCTACTATTGAACTCGTACTTGTACTTGGGCCGTGCCTAAGGTGTTGGTTGTTTCAATAGTTGGTTACTTGTTTCAATAGTTGACATTTTTTCAATAGTTGAACTTTTTTCCAACAGTTTCAGTTTTCCCGTAGGTAAAGATGATGATGTGTGACCAATGTGTGAATGTGTTGTTTTTTTTTTTCAATAGTCATGTACGCGTCGTTGTCGATGTTATACACACTGCGTACTGCGGGTGAGAAATAAAACAAACTGTTGTGCTGTGCTGTGCTTGATGTTGGCTTGGTGTTATTATATTATCGAATTGGACTTAATACCAGTGCCGGGCCGATGCACACACTGCGTACTGCGAGTGCTGGCAAGCGCAGTGAGAAATTAAACAAACTGTTGCGCTGTTGTGTTGTGTGCGCTGTGTGGGGGAGACTTTTCATCACACTTGACACGCGCATTCTTACCCTCGATGTTGCCTTGGTGTTATTGTGTTATCGAATTGGACTTAATATCAGTGCCGGACTGTTGCGCTGTTGTGTTGTGTGCGCTGTGCGGGGGACTTTTCCAACACTTGACACTTTGCATTCCGGGACGTGGACGCTTTCCGGGTCTTGGTGTTATTGCCGACGGGTCAGCGTTATACACATTTCGTACTGCGAGTGCTGGCTTGCGCAGTGAGAAATTCAACAAACCGTTGCGCTGTTGTGTTGTGTGCGCTGTGTGGGGGAGACTTTTCATCACACTTGACACGCGCATTCTTACCCTCGATGTTGCCTTGGTGTTATTGTGTTATCGAATTGGACTTAATACCAGTGCCGGACCGATGCACATACTGCGTACTGCGGGCGTTGGCTCGCGCAGTGACAAATTAAACAAACTGTTGCGCTGTTGTGTTGTGTGCGCTGTGCGGGGGACGTCCTCGGTCGAGAACACCTGATTGGCAACACAACCGAAGCACCTCGTGACAAAATTTTGCTCTCCCATCGTCCTCGGTCGAAAACATGTGATTGACATCACACCCGAAGCACCTCGATCCAACACTTTTGCTCTCCCATCGTCCTCGGTCGAGAACACCTGATTGGCAACACAACCAAAGCACCTCGTGACAAAATTTTGTTCTCCCATCGTCCTCGGTCGAAAACATGTGATTGACATCACACCCGAAGCACCTCGATCCAAAACTTTTGCTCTCCCATCGTCCTTGGTCGAAAACATGTGATTGGCATCACACCCGAAGCACCTCGATCCAAAACTTTTGCTCTCCCATCGTGTTCGGTCGAGAACATGTGATTGACATCACACCCGAAGCACCTCGATCCAAAACTTTAGCAATCCCATCGTCCTTGGTCGAAAACATGTGATTGACATCACACCCCGAAGCACCTCGATCCAAAACTTTTGCTCTCTCATCGTCCTCGGTCGAAAACATGTGATTGACATCACACCCGAAGCACCTCGATCCAAAACTTTTGCTCTCCCATCGTCCTCGGTCGAGAACACCTGATTGGCAACACAACCGAAGCACCTCGAGACAAAATTTTGCTCTCCCATCGTCCTTGGTCGAAAACAGGTGATTGACATCACACCCGAAGCACCTCGATCCAAAACTTTTGCTCTCTCATCGTCCTCGGTCGAAAACATGTGATTGACATCACACCCGAAGCACCTCGATCCAAAACTTATGCTCTCCCATCGTCCATCGTCTTACATGGGAGGTATTTCAATGTTCGACACACCGTACTGCACAGGGTTCGCATGGCACACGAGAGAGCGACAATCGCCTTATGCCCCTTCGACGCTCACAACGCACGACCCGACACCACACACTGGAGTACGCACATCTTACCACCACCAGGGGGGTGGTTCGACATGCGAAGCTCACCGGAATCGTATGACGCTCACCCGTCGGGGTTACCCCCTTCCGATGGATGGCCATCCGACTCACTGGATTCGATAGACGTTCGACCCTACCGACAGTAACTTGACCCCACCCGTACGGCATCGTACTACCGAACATCCATACAAGCTTCGCAAGTTATGCCTCAAACTTTTCACTCACCAACTTTCCCCACAATAGTGTAAAACATGGTCATACCAACGTTGCCTCGGCATGGGTATATACCGCACTGGGAGAGCGACAATCGCCTTATGCCCCTTCGACGCTCACAACGCACGACCCGACACCACACACTGGAGTACGCACATCTTACCACCACCAGGGGGGTGGTTCGACATGCGAAGCTCACCGGAATCGTATGACGCTCACCCGTCGGGGTTACCCCCTTCCGATGGATGGCCATCCGACTCACTGGATTCGATAGACGTTCGACCCTACCGACAGTAACTTGACCCCACCCGTACGGCATCGTACTACCGAACATCCATACAAGCTTCGCAAGTTATGCCTCAAACTTTTCACTCACCAACTTTCCCCACAATAGTGTAAAACATGGTCATACCAACGTTGCCTCGGCATGGGTATATACCGCACTGGGGGCATCGTTATAGGGGTGCCTTGGATAGACTTGTACCACTAGCCGAGACACCATGCTGGGTCGGGAAATGTTCACGCACCGCAATCGGTACCAGTGCCGGGTGTCGGTCATATTCCGATGGGGGGTAACCCTACTATTGAACTCGTACTTGTACTTGGGCCGTGCCTAAGGTGTTGGTTGTTTCAATAGTTGGTTACTTGTTTCAATAGTTGACATTTTTTCAATAGTTGAACTTTTTTCCAACAGTTTCAGTTTTCCCGTAGGTAAAGATGATGATGTGTGACCAATGTGTGAATGTGTTGTTTTTTTTTTTCAATAGTCATGTACGCGTCGTTGTCGATGTTATACACACTGCGTACTGCGGGTGAGAAATAAAACAAACTGTTGTGCTGTGCTGTGCTTGATGTTGGCTTGGTGTTATTATATTATCGAATTGGACTTAATACCAGTGCCGGGCCGATGCACACACTGCGTACTGCGAGTGCTGGCAAGCGCAGTGAGAAATTAAACAAACTGTTGCGCTGTTGTGTTGTGTGCGCTGTGTGGGGGAGACTTTTCATCACACTTGACACGCGCATTCTTACCCTCGATGTTGCCTTGGTGTTATTGTGTTATCGAATTGGACTTAATATCAGTGCCGGACTGTTGCGCTGTTGTGTTGTGTGCGCTGTGCGGGGGACTTTTCCAACACTTGACACTTTGCATTCCGGGACGTGGACGCTTTCCGGGTCTTGGTGTTATTGCCGACGGGTCAGCGTTATACACATTTCGTACTGCGAGTGCTGGCTTGCGCAGTGAGAAATTCAACAAACCGTTGCGCTGTTGTGTTGTGTGCGCTGTGTGGGGGAGACTTTTCATCACACTTGACACGCGCATTCTTACCCTCGATGTTGCCTTGGTGTTATTGTGTTATCGAATTGGACTTAATACCAGTGCCGGACCGATGCACATACTGCGTACTGCGGGCGTTGGCTCGCGCAGTGACAAATTAAACAAACTGTTGCGCTGTTGTGTTGTGTGCGCTGTGCGGGGGACGTCCTCGGTCGAGAACACCTGATTGGCAACACAACCGAAGCACCTCGTGACAAAATTTTGCTCTCCCATCGTCCTCGGTCGAAAACATGTGATTGACATCACACCCGAAGCACCTCGATCCAACACTTTTGCTCTCCCATCGTCCTCGGTCGAGAACACCTGATTGGCAACACAACCAAAGCACCTCGTGACAAAATTTTGTTCTCCCATCGTCCTCGGTCGAAAACATGTGATTGACATCACACCCGAAGCACCTCGATCCAAAACTTTTGCTCTCCCATCGTCCTTGGTCGAAAACATGTGATTTGCATCACACCCGAAGCACCTCGATCCAAAACTTTTGCTCTCCCATCGTGTTCGGTCGAGAACATGTGATTGACATCACACCCGAAGCACCTCGATCCAAAACTTTAGCAATCCCATCGTCCTTGGTCGAAAACATTTGATTGACATCACACCCGAAGCACCTCGATCCAAAACTTTTGCTCTCTCATCGTCCTCGGTCGAAAACATGTGATTGACATCACACCCGAAGCACCTCGATCCAAAACTTTTGCTCTCCCATCGTCCTCGGTCGAGAACACCTGATTGGCAACACAACCGAAGCACCTCGAGACAAAATTTTGCTCTCCCATCGTCCTTGGTCGAAAACAGGTGATTGACATCACACCCGAAGCACCTCGGTCCAAAGATTTTGCTCTCCCATCGTCCTCGGTCGAAAACATGTGATTGACATCACACCCGAAGCACCTCGATCCAAAACTTTTGCTCTCCCATCGTCCTCGGTCGAGAACACCTGATTGGCAACACAACCGAAGCACCTCGAGACAAAATTTTGTTCTCCCATCGTCCTCGGTCGAAAACATGTGATTGACATCACACCCGAAGCACCTCGATCCAAAACTTTTGCTCTCCCATCGTCCTTGGTCGAAAACATGTGATTGGCATCACACCCGAAGCTCCTCGATCCAAAACTTTTGCTCTCCCATCGTCCTCGGTCGAGAACACCTGATTGGCAACACACCCGAAGCACCTCGATCCAAAACTTTTGCTCTCCCATCGTCCTCGGTCGAAAACATGTGATTGACATCACACCCGAAGCACCTCGATCCAAAACTTATGCTCTCCCATCGTCCATCGTCTTACATGGGAGGTATTTCAATGTTCGACACACCGTACTGCACAGGGTTCGCATGGCACACGAGAGAGCGACAATCGCCTTATGCCCCTTCGACGCTCACAACGCACGACCCGACACCACACACTGGAGTACGCACATCTTACCACCACCAGGGGGGGTGGTTCGACATGCGAAGCTCACCGGAATCGTATGACGCTCACCCGTCGGGGTTACCCCCTTCCGATGGATGGCCATCCGACTCACTGGATTCGATAGACGTTCGACCCTACCGACAGTAACTTGACCCCACCCGTACGGCATCGTACTACCGAACATCCATACAAGCTTCGCAAGTTATGCCTCAAACTTTTCACTCACCAACTTTCCCCACAATAGTGTAAAACATGGTCATACCAACGTTGCCTCGGCATGGGTATATACCGCACTGGGGGCATCGTTATAGGGGTGCCTTGGATAGACTTGTACCACTAGCCGAGACACCATGCTGGGTCGGGAAATGTTCACGCACCGCAATCGGTACCAGTGCCGGGTGTCGGTCATATTCCGATGGGGGGTAACCCTACTATTGAACTCGTACTTGTACTTGGGCCGTGCCTAAGGTGTTGGTTGTTTCAATAGTTGGTTACTTGTTTCAATAGTTGACATTTTTTCAATAGTTGAACTTTTTTCCAACAGTTTCAGTTTTCCCGTAGGTAAAGATGATGATGTGTGACCAATGTGTGAATGTGTTGTTTTTTTTTTTCAATAGTCATGTACGCGTCGTTGTCGATGTTATACACACTGCGTACTGCGGGTGAGAAATAAAACAAACTGTTGTGCTGTGCTGTGCTTGATGTTGGCTTGGTGTTATTATATTATCGAATTGGACTTAATACCAGTGCCGGGCCGATGCACACACTGCGTACTGCGAGTGCTGGCAAGCGCAGTGAGAAATTAAACAAACTGTTGCGCTGTTGTGTTGTGTGCGCTGTGTGGGGGAGACTTTTCATCACACTTGACACGCGCATTCTTACCCTCGATGTTGCCTTGGTGTTATTGTGTTATCGAATTGGACTTAATATCAGTGCCGGACTGTTGCGCTGTTGTGTTGTGTGCGCTGTGCGGGGGACTTTTCCAACACTTGACACACTTTGCATTCCGGGACGTGGACGCTTTCCGGGTCTTGGTGTTATTGCCGACGGGTCAGCGTTATACACATTTCGTACTGCGAGTGCTGGCTTGCGCAGTGAGAAATTCAACAAACCGTTGCGCTGTTGTGTTGTGTGCGCTGTGTGGGGGAGACTTTTCATCACACTTGACACGCGCATTCTTACCCTCGATGTTGCCTTGGTGTTATTGTGTTATCGAATTGGACTTAATACCAGTGCCGGACCGATGCACATACTGCGTACTGCGGGCGTTGGCTCGCGCAGTGACAAATTAAACAAACTGTTGCGCTGTTGTGTTGTGTGCGCTGTGCGGGGGACGTCCTCGGTCGAGAACACCTGATTGGCAACACAACCGAAGCACCTCGTGACAAAATTTTGCTCTCCCATCGTCCTCGGTCGAAAACATGTGATTGACATCACACCCGAAGCACCTCGATCCAACACTTTTGCTCTCCCATCGTCCTCGGTCGAGAACACCTGATTGGCAACACAACCAAAGCACCTCGTGACAAAATTTTGTTCTCCCATCGTCCTCGGTCGAAAACATGTGATTGACATCACACCCGAAGCACCTCGATCCAAAACTTTTGCTCTCCCATCGTCCTTGGTCGAAAACATGTGATTGGCATCACACCCGAAGCACCTCGATCCAAAACTTTTGCTCTCCCATCGTCCTTGGTCGAAAACATGTGATTGGCATCACACCCGAAGCACCTCGATCCAAAACTTTTGCTCTCCCATCGTGTTCGGTCGAGAACATGTGATTGACATCACACCCGAAGCACCTCGATCCAAAACTTTAGCAATCCCATCGTCCTTGGTCGAAAACATGTGATTGACATCACACCCGAAGCACCTCGATCCAAAACTTTTGCTCTCTCATCGTCCTCGGTCGAAAACATGTGATTGACATCACACCCGAAGCACCTCGATCCAAAACTTTTGCTCTCCCATCGTCCTCGGTCGAGAACACCTGATTGGCAACACAACCGAAGCACCTCGAGACAAAATTTTGCTCTCCCATCGTCCTTGGTCGAAAACAGGTGATTGACATCACACCCGAAGCACCTCGATCCAAAACTTTTGCTCTCTCATCGTCCTCGGTCGAAAACATGTGATTGACATCACACCCGAAGCACCTCGATCCAAAACTTATGCTCTCCCATCGTCCATCGTCTTACATGGGAGGTATTTCAATGTTCGACACACCGTACTGCACAGGGTTCGCATGGCACACGAGAGAGCGACAATCGCCTTATGCCCCTTCGACGCTCACAACGCACGACCCGACACCACACACTGGAGTACGCACATCTTACCACCACCAGGGGGGTGGTTCGACATGCGAAGCTCACCGGAATCGTATGACGCTCACCCGTCGGGGTTACCCCCTTCCGATGGATGGCCATCCGACTCACTGGATTCGATAGACGTTCGACCCTACCGACAGTAACTTGACCCCACCCGTACGGCATCGTACTACCGAACATCCATACAAGCTTCGCAAGTTATGCCTCAAACTTTTCACTCACCAACTTTCCCCACAATAGTGTAAAACATGGTCATACCAACGTTGCCTCGGCATGGGTATATACCGCACTGGGAGAGCGACAATCGCCTTATGCCCCTTCGACGCTCACAACGCACGACCCGACACCACACACTGGAGTACGCACATCTTACCACCACCAGGGGGGTGGTTCGACATGCGAAGCTCACCGGAATCGTATGACGCTCACCCGTCGGGGTTACCCCCTTCCGATGGATGGCCATCCGACTCACTGGATTCGATAGACGTTCGACCCTACCGACAGTAACTTGACCCCACCCGTACGGCATCGTACTACCGAACATCCATACAAGCTTCGCAAGTTATGCCTCAAACTTTTCACTCACCAACTTTCCCCACAATAGTGTAAAACATGGTCATACCAACGTTGCCTCGGCATGGGTATATACCGCACTGGGGGCATCGTTATAGGGGTGCCTTGGATAGACTTGTACCACTAGCCGAGACACCATGCTGGGTCGGGAAATGTTCACGCACCGCAATCGGTACCAGTGCCGGGTGTCGGTCATATTCCGATGGGGGGTAACCCTACTATTGAACTCGTACTTGTACTTGGGCCGTGCCTAAGGTGTTGGTTGTTTCAATAGTTGGTTACTTGTTTCAATAGTTGACATTTTTTCAATAGTTGAACTTTTTTCCAACAGTTTCAGTTTTCCCGTAGGTAAAGATGATGATGTGTGACCAATGTGTGAATGTGTTGTTTTTTTTTTTCAATAGTCATGTACGCGTCGTTGTCGATGTTATACACACTGCGTACTGCGGGTGAGAAATAAAACAAACTGTTGTGCTGTGCTGTGCTTGATGTTGGCTTGGTGTTATTATATTATCGAATTGGACTTAATACCAGTGCCGGGCCGATGCACACACTGCGTACTGCGAGTGCTGGCAAGCGCAGTGAGAAATTAAACAAACTGTTGCGCTGTTGTGTTGTGTGCGCTGTGTGGGGGAGACTTTTCATCACACTTGACACGCGCATTCTTACCCTCGATGTTGCCTTGGTGTTATTGTGTTATCGAATTGGACTTAATATCAGTGCCGGACTGTTGCGCTGTTGTGTTGTGTGCGCTGTGCGGGGGACTTTTCCAACACTTGACACTTTGCATTCCGGGACGTGGACGCTTTCCGGGTCTTGGTGTTATTGCCGACGGGTCAGCGTTATACACATTTCGTACTGCGAGTGCTGGCTTGCGCAGTGAGAAATTCAACAAACCGTTGCGCTGTTGTGTTGTGTGCGCTGTGTGGGGGAGACTTTTCATCACACTTGACACGCGCATTCTTACCCTCGATGTTGCCTTGGTGTTATTGTGTTATCGAATTGGACTTAATACCAGTGCCGGACCGATGCACATACTGCGTACTGCGGGCGTTGGCTCGCGCAGTGACAAATTAAACAAACTGTTGCGCTGTTGTGTTGTGTGCGCTGTGCGGGGGACGTCCTCGGTCGAGAACACCTGATTGGCAACACAACCGAAGCACCTCGTGACAAAATTTTGCTCTCCCATCGTCCTCGGTCGAAAACATGTGATTGACATCACACCCGAAGCACCTCGATCCAACACTTTTGCTCTCCCATCGTCCTCGGTCGAGAACACCTGATTGGCAACACAACCAAAGCACCTCGTGACAAAATTTTGTTCTCCCATCGTCCTCGGTCGAAAACATGTGATTGACATCACACCCGAAGCACCTCGATCCAAAACTTTTGCTCTCCCATCGTCCTTGGTCGAAAACATGTGATTGGCATCACACCCGAAGCACCTCGATCCAAAACTTTTGCTCTCCCATCGTGTTCGGTCGAGAACATGTGATTGACATCACACCCGAAGCACCTCGATCCAAAACTTTAGCAATCCCATCGTCCTTGGTCGAAAACATGTGATTGACATCACACCCGAAGCACCTCGATCCAAAACTTTTGCTCTCTCATCGTCCTCGGTCGAAAACATGTGATTGACATCACACCCGAAGCACCTCGATCCAAAACTTTTGCTCTCCCATCGTCCTCGGTCGAGAACACCTGATTGGCAACACAACCGAAGCACCTCGAGACAAAATTTTGCTCTCCCATCGTCCTTGGTCGAAAACAGGTGATTGACATCACACCCGAAGCACCTCGATCCAAAACTTTTGCTCTCTCATCGTCCTCGGTCGAAAACATGTGATTGACATCACACCCGAAGCACCTCGATCCAAAACTTATGCTCTCCCATCGTCCATCGTCTTACATGGGAGGTATTTCAATGTTCGACACACCGTACTGCACAGGGTTCGCATGGCACACGAGAGAGCGACAATCGCCTTATGCCCCTTCGACGCTCACAACGCACGACCCGACACCACACACTGGAGTACGCACATCTTACCACCACCAGGGGGGTGGTTCGACATGCGAAGCTCACCGGAATCGTATGACGCTCACCCGTCGGGGTTACCCCCTTCCGATGGATGGCCATCCGACTCACTGGATTCGATAGACGTTCGACCCTACCGACAGTAACTTGACCCCACCCGTACGGCATCGTACTACCGAACATCCATACAAGCTTCGCAAGTTATGCCTCAAACTTTTCACTCACCAACTTTCCCCACAATAGTGTAAAACATGGTCATACCAACGTTGCCTCGGCATGGGTATATACCGCACTGGGAGAGCGACAATCGCCTTATGCCCCTTCGACGCTCACAACGCACGACCCGACACCACACACTGGAGTACGCACATCTTACCACCACCAGGGGGGTGGTTCGACATGCGAAGCTCACCGGAATCGTATGACGCTCACCCGTCGGGGTTACCCCCTTCCGATGGATGGCCATCCGACTCACTGGATTCGATAGACGTTCGACCCTACCGACAGTAACTTGACCCCACCCGTACGGCATCGTACTACCGAACATCCATACAAGCTTCGCAAGTTATGCCTCAAACTTTTCACTCACCAACTTTCCCCACAATAGTGTAAAACATGGTCATACCAACGTTGCCTCGGCATGGGTATATACCGCACTGGGGGCATCGTTATAGGGGTGCCTTGGATAGACTTGTACCACTAGCCGAGACACCATGCTGGGTCGGGAAATGTTCACGCACCGCAATCGGTACCAGTGCCGGGTGTCGGTCATATTCCGATGGGGGGTAACCCTACTATTGAACTCGTACTTGTACTTGGGCCGTGCCTAAGGTGTTGGTTGTTTCAATAGTTGGTTACTTGTTTCAATAGTTGACATTTTTTCAATAGTTGAACTTTTTTCCAACAGTTTCAGTTTTCCCGTAGGTAAAGATGATGATGTGTGACCAATGTGTGAATGTGTTGTTTTTTTTTTTCAATAGTCATGTACGCGTCGTTGTCGATGTTATACACACTGCGTACTGCGGGTGAGAAATAAAACAAACTGTTGTGCTGTGCTGTGCTTGATGTTGGCTTGGTGTTATTATATTATCGAATTGGACTTAATACCAGTGCCGGGCCGATGCACACACTGCGTACTGCGAGTGCTGGCAAGCGCAGTGAGAAATTAAACAAACTGTTGCGCTGTTGTGTTGTGTGCGCTGTGTGGGGGAGACTTTTCATCACACTTGACACGCGCATTCTTACCCTCGATGTTGCCTTGGTGTTATTGTGTTATCGAATTGGACTTAATATCAGTGCCGGACTGTTGCGCTGTTGTGTTGTGTGCGCTGTGCGGGGGACTTTTCCAACACTTGACACTTTGCATTCCGGGACGTGGACGCTTTCCGGGTCTTGGTGTTATTGCCGACGGGTCAGCGTTATACACATTTCGTACTGCGAGTGCTGGCTTGCGCAGTGAGAAATTCAACAAACCGTTGCGCTGTTGTGTTGTGTGCGCTGTGTGGGGGAGACTTTTCATCACACTTGACACGCGCATTCTTACCCTCGATGTTGCCTTGGTGTTATTGTGTTATCGAATTGGACTTAATACCAGTGCCGGACCGATGCACATACTGCGTACTGCGGGCGTTGGCTCGCGCAGTGACAAATTAAACAAACTGTTGCGCTGTTGTGTTGTGTGCGCTGTGCGGGGGACGTCCTCGGTCGAGAACACCTGATTGGCAACACAACCGAAGCACCTCGTGACAAAATTTTGCTCTCCCATCGTCCTCGGTCGAAAACATGTGATTGACATCACACCCGAAGCACCTCGATCCAACACTTTTGCTCTCCCATCGTCCTCGGTCGAGAACACCTGATTGGCAACACAACCAAAGCACCTCGTGACAAAATTTTGTTCTCCCATCGTCCTCGGTCGAAAACATGTGATTGACATCACACCCGAAGCACCTCGATCCAAAACTTTTGCTCTCCCATCGTCCTTGGTCGAAAACATGTGATTGGCATCACACCCGAAGCACCTCGATCCAAAACTTTTGCTCTCCCATCGTGTTCGGTCGAGAACATGTGATTGACATCACACCCGAAGCACCTCGATCCAAAACTTTAGCAATCCCATCGTCCTTGGTCGAAAACATGTGATTGACATCACACCCGAAGCACCTCGATCCAAAACTTTTGCTCTCTCATCGTCCTCGGTCGAAAACATGTGATTGACATCACACCCGAAGCACCTCGATCCAAAACTTTTGCTCTCCCATCGTCCTCGGTCGAGAACACCTGATTGGCAACACAACCGAAGCACCTCGAGACAAAATTTTGCTCTCCCATCGTCCTTGGTCGAAAACAGGTGATTGACATCACACCCGAAGCACCTCGATCCAAAACTTTTGCTCTCTCATCGTCCTCGGTCGAAAACATGTGATTGACATCACACCCGAAGCACCTCGATCCAAAACTTATGCTCTCCCATCGTCCATCGTCTTACATGGGAGGTATTTCAATGTTCGACACACCGTACTGCACAGGGTTCGCATGGCACACGAGAGAGCGACAATCGCCTTATGCCCCTTCGACGCTCACAACGCACGACCCGACACCACACACTGGAGTACGCACATCTTACCACCACCAGGGGGGTGGTTCGACATGCGAAGCTCACCGGAATCGTATGACGCTCACCCGTCGGGGTTACCCCCTTCCGATGGATGGCCATCCGACTCACTGGATTCGATAGACGTTCGACCCTACCGACAGTAACTTGACCCCACCCGTACGGCATCGTACTACCGAACATCCATACAAGCTTCGCAAGTTATGCCTCAAACTTTTCACTCACCAACTTTCCCCACAATAGTGTAAAACATGGTCATACCAACGTTGCCTCGGCATGGGTATATACCGCACTGGGAGAGCGACAATCGCCTTATGCCCCTTCGACGCTCACAACGCACGACCCGACACCACACACTGGAGTACGCACATCTTACCACCACCAGGGGGGTGGTTCGACATGCGAAGCTCACCGGAATCGTATGACGCTCACCCGTCGGGGTTACCCCCTTCCGATGGATGGCCATCCGACTCACTGGATTCGATAGACGTTCGACCCTACCGACAGTAACTTGACCCCACCCGTACGGCATCGTACTACCGAACATCCATACAAGCTTCGCAAGTTATGCCTCAAACTTTTCACTCACCAACTTTCCCCACAATAGTGTAAAACATGGTCATACCAACGTTGCCTCGGCATGGGTATATACCGCACTGGGGGCATCGTTATAGGGGTGCCTTGGATAGACTTGTACCACTAGCCGAGACACCATGCTGGGTCGGGAAATGTTCACGCACCGCAATCGGTACCAGTGCCGGGTGTCGGTCATATTCCGATGGGGGGTAACCCTACTATTGAACTCGTACTTGTACTTGGGCCGTGCCTAAGGTGTTGGTTGTTTCAATAGTTGGTTACTTGTTTCAATAGTTGACATTTTTTCAATAGTTGAACTTTTTTCCAACAGTTTCAGTTTTCCCGTAGGTAAAGATGATGATGTGTGACCAATGTGTGAATGTGTTGTTTTTTTTTTTTTTCAATAGTCATGTACGCGTCGTTGTCAATGTTATACACACTGCGTACTGCGGGTGAGAAATAAAACAAACTGTTGTGCTGTGCTGTGCTTGATGTTGGCTTGGTGTTATTATATTATCGAATTGGACTTAATACCAGTGCCGGGCCGATGCACACACTGCGTACTGCGAGTGCTGGCAAGCGCAGTGAGAAATTAAACAAACTGTTGCGCTGTTGTGTTGTGTGCGCTGTGTGGGGGAGACTTTTCATCACACTTGACACGCGCATTCTTACCCTCGATGTTGCCTTGGTGTTATTGTGTTATCGAATTGGACTTAATATCAGTGCCGGACTGTTGCGCTGTTGTGTTGTGTGCGCTGTGCGGGGGACTTTTCCAACACTTGACACTTTGCATTCCGGGACGTGGACGCTTTCCGGGTCTTGGTGTTATTGCCGACGGGTCAGCGTTATACACATTTCGTACTGCGAGTGCTGGCTTGCGCAGTGAGAAATTCAACAAACCGTTGCGCTGTTGTGTTGTGTGCGCTGTGTGGGGGAGACTTTTCATCACACTTGACACGCGCATTCTTACCCTCGATGTTGCCTTGGTGTTATTGTGTTATCGAATTGGACTTAATACCAGTGCCGGACCGATGCACATACTGCGTACTGCGGGCGTTGGCTCGCGCAGTGACAAATTAAACAAACTGTTGCGCTGTTGTGTTGTGTGCGCTGTGCGGGGGACGTCCTCGGTCGAGAACACCTGATTGGCAACACAACCGAAGCACCTCGTGACAAAATTTTGCTCTCCCATCGTCCTCGCTCGAAAACATGTGATTGACATCACACCCGAAGCACCTCGATCCAACACTTTTGCTCTCCCATCGTCCTCGGTCGAGAACACCTGATTGGCAACACAACCAAAGCACCTCGTGACAAAATTTTGTTCTCCCATCGTCCTCGGTCGAAAACATGTGATTGACATCACACCCGAAGCACCTCGATCCAAAACTTTTGCTCTCCCATCGTCCTTGGTCGAAAACATGTGATTTGCATCACACCCGAAGCACCTCGATCCAAAACTTTTGCTCTCCCATCGTGTTCGGTCGAGAACATGTGATTGACATCACACCCGAAGCACCTCGATCCAAAACTTTAGCAATCCCATCGTCCTTGGTCGAAAACATGTGATTGACATCACACCCGAAGCACCTCGATCCAAAACTTTTGCTCTCTCATCGTCCTCGGTCGAAAACATGTGATTGACATCACACCCGAAGCACCTCGATCCAAAACTTTTGCTCTCCCATCGTCCTCGGTCGAGAACACCTGATTGGCAACACAACCGAAGCACCTCGAGACAAAATTTTGCTCTCCCATCGTCCTTGGTCGAAAACAGGTGATTGACATCACACCCGAAGCACCTCGGTCCAAAGATTTTGCTCTCCCATCGTCCTCGGTCGAAAACATGTGATTGACATCACACCCGAAGCACCTCGATCCAAAACTTTTGCTCTCCCATCGTCCTCGGTCGAGAACACCTGATTGGCAACACAACCGAAGCACCTCGAGACAAAATTTTGTTCTCCCATCGTCCTCGGTCGAAAACATGTGATTGACATCACACCCGAAGCACCTCGATCCAAAACTTTTGCTCTCCCATCGTCCTTGGTCGAAAACATGTGATTGGCATCACACCCGAAGCTCCTCGATCCAAAACTTTTGCTCTCCCATCGTCCTCGGTCGAGAACACCTGATTGGCAACACACCCGAAGCACCTCGATCCAAAACTTTTGCTCTCCCATCGTCCTCGGTCGAAAACATGTGATTGACATCACACCCGAAGCACCTCGATCCAAAACTTATGCTCTCCCATCGTCCATCGTCTTACATGGGAGGTATTTCAATGTTCGACACACCGTACTGCACAGGGTTCGCATGGCACACGAGAGAGCGACAATCGCCTTATGCCCCTTCGACGCTCACAACGCACGACCCGACACCACACACTGGAGTACGCACATCTTACCACCACCAGGGGGGTGGTTCGACATGCGAAGCTCACCGGAATCGTATGACGCTCACCCGTCGGGGTTACCCCCTTCCGATGGATGGCCATCCGACTCACTGGATTCGATAGACGTTCGACCCTACCGACAGTAACTTGACCCCACCCGTACGGCATCGTACTACCGAACATCCATACAAGCTTCGCAAGTTATGCCTCAAACTTTTCACTCACCAACTTTCCCCACAATAGTGTAAAACATGGTCATACCAACGTTGCCTCGGCATGGGTATATACCGCACTGGGGGCATCGTTATAGGGGTGCCTTGGATAGACTTGTACCACTAGCCGAGACACCATGCTGGGTCGGGAAATGTTCACGCACCGCAATCGGTACCAGTGCCGGGTGTCGGTCATATTCCGATGGGGGGTAACCCTACTATTGAACTCGTACTTGTACTTGGGCCGTGCCTAAGGTGTTGGTTGTTTCAATAGTTGGTTACTTGTTTCAATAGTTGACATTTTTTCAATAGTTGAACTTTTTTCCAACAGTTTCAGTTTTCCCGTAGGTAAAGATGATGATGTGTGACCAATGTGTGAATGTGTTGTTTTTTTTTTTTTTCAATAGTCATGTACGCGTCGTTGTCAATGTTATACACACTGCGTACTGCGGGTGAGAAATAAAACAAACTGTTGTGCTGTGCTGTGCTTGATGTTGGCTTGGTGTTATTATATTATCGAATTGGACTTAATACCAGTGCCGGGCCGATGCACACACTGCGTACTGCGAGTGCTGGCAAGCGCAGTGAGAAATTAAACAAACTGTTGCGCTGTTGTGTTGTGTGCGCTGTGTGGGGGAGACTTTTCATCACACTTGACACGCGCATTCTTACCCTCGATGTTGCCTTGGTGTTATTGTGTTATCGAATTGGACTTAATATCAGTGCCGGACTGTTGCGCTGTTGTGTTGTGTGCGCTGTGCGGGGGACTTTTCCAACACTTGACACTTTGCATTCCGGGACGTGGACGCTTTCCGGGTCTTGGTGTTATTGCCGACGGGTCAGCGTTATACACATTTCGTACTGCGAGTGCTGGCTTGCGCAGTGAGAAATTCAACAAACCGTTGCGCTGTTGTGTTGTGTGCGCTGTGTGGGGGAGACTTTTCATCACACTTGACACGCGCATTCTTACCCTCGATGTTGCCTTGGTGTTATTGTGTTATCGAATTGGACTTAATACCAGTGCCGGACCGATGCACATACTGCGTACTGCGGGCGTTGGCTCGCGCAGTGACAAATTAAACAAACTGTTGCGCTGTTGTGTTGTGTGCGCTGTGCGGGGGACGTCCTCGGTCGAGAACACCTGATTGGCAACACAACCGAAGCACCTCGTGACAAAATTTTGCTCTCCCATCGTCCTCGGTCGAAAACATGTGATTGACATCACACCCGAAGCACCTCGATCCAACACTTTTGCTCTCCCATCGTCCTCGGTCGAGAACACCTGATTGGCAACACAACCAAAGCACCTCGTGACAAAATTTTGTTCTCCCATCGTCCTCGGTCGAAAACATGTGATTGACATCACACCCGAAGCACCTCGATCCAAAACTTTTGCTCTCCCATCGTCCTTGGTCGAAAACATGTGATTGGCATCACACCCGAAGCACCTCGATCCAAAACTTTTGCTCTCCCATCGTGTTCGGTCGAGAACATGTGATTGACATCACACCCGAAGCACCTCGATCCAAAACTTTAGCAATCCCATCGTCCTTGGTCGAAAACATGTGATTGACATCACACCCGAAGCACCTCGATCCAAAACTTTTGCTCTCTCATCGTCCTCGGTCGAAAACATGTGATTGACATCACACCCGAAGCACCTCGATCCAAAACTTTTGCTCTCCCATCGTCCTCGGTCGAGAACACCTGATTGGCAACACAACCGAAGCACCTCGAGACAAAATTTTGCTCTCCCATCGTCCTTGGTCGAAAACAGGTGATTGACATCACACCCGAAGCACCTCGGTCCAAAGATTTTGCTCTCCCATCGTCCTCGGTCGAAAACATGTGATTGACATCACACCCGAAGCACCTCGATCCAAAACTTTTGCTCTCCCATCGTCCTCGGTCGAGAACACCTGATTGGCAACACAACCGAAGCACCTCGAGACAAAATTTTGTTCTCCCATCGTCCTCGGTCGAAAACATGTGATTGACATCACACCCGAAGCACCTCGATCCAAAACTTTTGCTCTCCCATCGTCCTTGGTCGAAAACATGTGATTGGCATCACACCCGAAGCTCCTCGATCCAAAACTTTTGCTCTCCCATCGTCCTCGGTCGAGAACACCTGATTGGCAACACACCCGAAGCACCTCGATCCAAAACTTTTGCTCTCCCATCGTCCTCGGTCGAAAACATGTGATTGACATCACACCCGAAGCACCTCGATCCAAAACTTATGCTCTCCCATCGTCCATCGTCTTACATGGGAGGTATTTCAATGTTCGACACACCGTACTGCACAGGGTTCGCATGGCACACGAGAGAGCGACAATCGCCTTATGCCCCTTCGACGCTCACAACGCACGACCCGACACCACACACTGGAGTACGCACATCTTACCACCACCAGGGGGGTGGTTCGACATGCGAAGCTCACCGGAATCGTATGACGCTCACCCGTCGGGGTTACCCCCTTCCGATGGATGGCCATCCGACTCACTGGATTCGATAGACGTTCGACCCTACCGACAGTAACTTGACCCCACCCGTACGGCATCGTACTACCGAACATCCATACAAGCTTCGCAAGTTATGCCTCAAACTTTTCACTCACCAACTTTCCCCACAATAGTGTAAAACATGGTCATACCAACGTTGCCTCGGCATGGGTATATACCGCACTGGGGGCATCGTTATAGGGGTGCCTTGGATAGACTTGTACCACTAGCCGAGACACCATGCTGGGTCGGGAAATGTTCACGCACCGCAATCGGTACCAGTGCCGGGTGTCGGTCATATTCCGATGGGGGGTAACCCTACTATTGAACTCGTACTTGTACTTGGGCCGTGCCTAAGGTGTTGGTTGTTTCAATAGTTGGTTACTTGTTTCAATAGTTGACATTTTTTCAATAGTTGAACTTTTTTCCAACAGTTTCAGTTTTCCCGTAGGTAAAGATGATGATGTGTGACCAATGTGTGAATGTGTTGTTTTTTTTCTTCAATAGTCATGTACGCGTCGTTTTCGATGTTATACACACTGCGTACTGCGGGTGAGAAATAAAACAAACTGTTGTGCTGTGCTGTGCTTGATGTTGGCTTGGTGTTATTATATTATCGAATTGGACTTAATACCAGTGCCGGGCCGATGCACACACTGCGTACTGCGAGTGCTGGCAAGCGCAGTGAGAAATTAAACAAACTGTTGCGCTGTTGTGTTGTGTGCGCTGTGTGGGGGAGACTTTTCATCACACTTGACACGCGCATTCTTACCCTCGATGTTGCCTTGGTGTTATTGTGTTATCGAATTGGACTTAATATCAGTGCCGGACTGTTGCGCTGTTGTGTTGTGTGCGCTGTGCGGGGGACTTTTCCAACACTTGACACTTTGCATTCCGGGACGTGGACGCTTTCCGGGTCTTGGTGTTATTGCCGACGGGTCAGCGTTATACACATTTCGTACTGCGAGTGCTGGCTTGCGCAGTGAGAAATTCAACAAACCGTTGCGCTGTTGTGTTGTGTGCGCTGTGTGGGGGAGACTTTTTATCACACTTGACACGCGCATTCTTACCCTCGATGTTGCCTTGGTGTTATTGTGTTATCGAATTGGACTTAATACCAGTGCCGGACCGATGCACATACTGCGTACTGCGGGCGTTGGCTCGCGCAGTGACAAATTAAACAAACTGTTGCGCTGTTGTGTTGTGTGCGCTGTGCGGGGGACGTCCTCGGTCGAGAACACCTGATTGGCAACACAACCGAAGCACCTCGTGACAAAATTTTGCTCTCCCATCGTCCTCGGTCGAAAACATGTGATTGACATCACACCCGAAGCACCTCGATCCAACACTTTTGCTCTCCCATCGTCCTCGGTCGAGAACACCTGATTGGCAACACAACCAAAGCACCTCGTGACAAAATTTTGTTCTCCCATCGTCCTCGGTCGAAAACATGTGATTGACATCACACCCGAAGCACCTCGATCCAAAACTTTTGCTCTCCCATCGTCCTTGGTCGAAAACATGTGATTGGCATCACACCCGAAGCACCTCGATCCAAAACTTTTGCTCTCCCATCGTGTTCGGTCGAGAACATGTGATTGACATCACACCCGAAGCACCTCGATCCAAAACTTTAGCAATCCCATCGTCCTTGGTCGAAAACATGTGATTGACATCACACCCGAAGCACCTCGATCCAAAACTTTTGCTCTCTCATCGTCCTCGGTCGAAAACATGTGATTGACATCACACCCGAAGCACCTCGATCCAAAACTTTTGCTCTCCCATCGTCCTCGGTCGAGAACACCTGATTGGCAACACAACCGAAGCACCTCGAGACAAAATTTTGCTCTCCCATCGTCCTTGGTCGAAAACAGGTGATTGACATCACACCCGAAGCACCTCGATCCAAAACTTTTGCTCTCTCATCGTCCTCGGTCGAAAACATGTGATTGACATCACACCCGAAGCACCTCGATCCAAAACTTATGCTCTCCCATCGTCCATCGTCTTACATGGGAGGTATTTCAATGTTCGACACACCGTACTGCACAGGGTTCGCATGGCACACGAGAGAGCGACAATCGCCTTATGCCCCTTCGACGCTCACAACGCACGACCCGACACCACACACTGGAGTACGCACATCTTACCACCACCAGGGGGGTGGTTCGACATGCGAAGCTCACCGGAATCGTATGACGCTCACCCGTCGGGGTTACCCCCTTCCGATGGATGGCCATCCGACTCACTGGATTCGATAGACGTTCGACCCTACCGACAGTAACTTGACCCCACCCGTACGGCATCGTACTACCGAACATCCATACAAGCTTCGCAAGTTATGCCTCAAACTTTTCACTCACCAACTTTCCCCACAATAGTGTAAAACATGGTCATACCAACGTTGCCTCGGCATGGGTATATACCGCACTGGGAGAGCGACAATCGCCTTATGCCCCTTCGACGCTCACAACGCACGACCCGACACCACACACTGGAGTACGCACATCTTACCACCACCAGGGGGGTGGTTCGACATGCGAAGCTCACCGGAATCGTATGACGCTCACCCGTCGGGGTTACCCCCTTCCGATGGATGGCCATCCGACTCACTGGATTCGATAGACGTTCGACCCTACCGACAGTAACTTGACCCCACCCGTACGGCATCGTACTACCGAACATCCATACAAGCTTCGCAAGTTATGCCTCAAACTTTTCACTCACCAACTTTCCCCACAATAGTGTAAAACATGGTCATACCAACGTTGCCTCGGCATGGGTATATACCGCACTGGGGGCATCGTTATAGGGGTGCCTTGGATAGACTTGTACCACTAGCCGAGACACCATGCTGGGTCGGGAAATGTTCACGCACCGCAATCGGTACCAGTGCCGGGTGTCGGTCATATTCCGATGGGGGGTAACCCTACTATTGAACTCGTACTTGTACTTGGGCCGTGCCTAAGGTGTTGGTTGTTTCAATAGTTGGTTACTTGTTTCAATAGTTGACATTTTTTCAATAGTTGAACTTTTTTCCAACAGTTTCAGTTTTCCCGTAGGTAAAGATGATGATGTGTGACCAATGTGTGAATGTGTTGTTTTTTTTTTTTTTCAATAGTCATGTACGCGTCGTTGTCAATGTTATACACACTGCGTACTGCGGGTGAGAAATAAAACAAACTGTTGTGCTGTGCTGTGCTTGATGTTGGCTTGGTGTTATTATATTATCGAATTGGACTTAATACCAGTGCCGGGCCGATGCACACACTGCGTACTGCGAGTGCTGGCAAGCGCAGTGAGAAATTAAACAAACTGTTGCGCTGTTGTGTTGTGTGCGCTGTGTGGGGGAGACTTTTCATCACACTTGACACGCGCATTCTTACCCTCGATGTTGCCTTGGTGTTATTGTGTTATCGAATTGGACTTAATATCAGTGCCGGACTGTTGCGCTGTTGTGTTGTGTGCGCTGTGCGGGGGACTTTTCCAACACTTGACACTTTGCATTCCGGGACGTGGACGCTTTCCGGGTCTTGGTGTTATTGCCGACGGGTCAGCGTTATACACATTTCGTACTGCGAGTGCTGGCTTGCGCAGTGAGAAATTCAACAAACCGTTGCGCTGTTGTGTTGTGTGCGCTGTGTGGGGGAGACTTTTCATCACACTTGACACGCGCATTCTTACCCTCGATGTTGCCTTGGTGTTATTGTGTTATCGAATTGGACTTAATACCAGTGCCGGACCGATGCACATACTGCGTACTGCGGGCGTTGGCTCGCGCAGTGACAAATTAAACAAACTGTTGCGCTGTTGTGTTGTGTGCGCTGTGCGGGGGACGTCCTCGGTCGAGAACACCTGATTGGCAACACAACCGAAGCACCTCGTGACAAAATTTTGCTCTCCCATCGTCCTCGGTCGAAAACATGTGATTGACATCACACCCGAAGCACCTCGATCCAACACTTTTGCTCTCCCATCGTCCTCGGTCGAGAACACCTGATTGGCAACACAACCAAAGCACCTCGTGACAAAATTTTGTTCTCCCATCGTCCTCGGTCGAAAACATGTGATTGACATCACACCCGAAGCACCTCGATCCAAAACTTTTGCTCTCCCATCGTCCTTGGTCGAAAACATGTGATTGGCATCACACCCGAAGCACCTCGATCCAAAACTTTTGCTCTCCCATCGTGTTCGGTCGAGAACATGTGATTGACATCACACCCGAAGCACCTCGATCCAAAACTTTAGCAATCCCATCGTCCTTGGTCGAAAACATGTGATTGACATCACACCCGAAGCACCTCGATCCAAAACTTTTGCTCTCCCATCGTCCTCGGTCGAGAACACCTGATTGGCAACACAACCGAAGCACCTCGAGACAAAATTTTGCTCTCCCATCGTCCTTGGTCGAAAACAGGTGATTGACATCACACCCGAAGCACCTCGGTCCAAAGATTTTGCTCTCCCATCGTCCTCGGTCGAAAACATGTGATTGACATCACACCCGAAGCACCTCGATCCAAAACTTTTGCTCTCCCATCGTCCTCGGTCGAGAACACCTGATTGGCAACACAACCGAAGCACCTCGAGACAAAATTTTGTTCTCCCATCGTCCTCGGTCGAAAACATGTGATTGACATCACACCCGAAGCACCTCGATCCAAAACTTTTGCTCTCCCATCGTCCTTGGTCGAAAACATGTGATTGGCATCACACCCGAAGCTCCTCGATCCAAAACTTTTGCTCTCCCATCGTCCTCGGTCGAGAACACCTGATTGGCAACACACCCGAAGCACCTCGATCCAAAACTTTTGCTCTCCCATCGTCCTCGGTCGAAAACATGTGATTGACATCACACCCGAAGCACCTCGATCCAAAACTTATGCTCTCCCATCGTCCATCGTCTTACATGGGAGGTATTTCAATGTTCGACACACCGTACTGCACAGGGTTCGCATGGCACACGAGAGAGCGACAATCGCCTTATGCCCCTTCGACGCTCACAACGCACGACCCGACACCACACACTGGAGTACGCACATCTTACCACCACCAGGGGGGTGGTTCGACATGCGAAGCTCACCGGAATCGTATGACGCTCACCCGTCGGGGTTACCCCCTTCCGATGGATGGCCATCCGACTCACTGGATTCGATAGACGTTCGACCCTACCGACAGTAACTTGACCCCACCCGTACGGCATCGTACTACCGAACATCCATACAAGCTTCGCAAGTTATGCCTCAAACTTTTCACTCACCAACTTTCCCCACAATAGTGTAAAACATGGTCATACCAACGTTGCCTCGGCATGGGTATATACCGCACTGGGGGCATCGTTATAGGGGTGCCTTGGATAGACTTGTACCACTAGCCGAGACACCATGCTGGGTCGGGAAATGTTCACGCACCGCAATCGGTACCAGTGCCGGGTGTCGGTCATATTCCGATGGGGGGTAACCCTACTATTGAACTCGTACTTGTACTTGGGCCGTGCCTAAGGTGTTGGTTGTTTCAATAGTTGGTTACTTGTTTCAATAGTTGACATTTTTTCAATAGTTGAACTTTTTTCCAACAGTTTCAGTTTTCCCGTAGGTAAAGATGATGATGTGTGACCAATGTGTGAATGTGTTGTTTTTTTTTTTTCAATAGTCATGTACGCGTCGTTGTCGATGTTATACACACTGCGTACTGCGGGTGAGAAATAAAACAAACTGTTGTGCTGTGCTGTGCTTGATGTTGGCTTGGTGTTATTATATTATCGAATTGGACTTAATACCAGTGCCGGGCCGATGCACACACTGCGTACTGCGAGTGCTGGCAAGCGCAGTGAGAAATTAAACAAACTGTTGCGCTGTTGTGTTGTGTGCGCTGTGTGGGGGAGACTTTTCATCACACTTGACACGCGCATTCTTACCCTCGATGTTGCCTTGGTGTTATTGTGTTATCGAATTGGACTTAATATCAGTGCCGGACTGTTGCGCTGTTGTGTTGTGTGCGCTGTGCGGGGGACTTTTCCAACACTTGACACTTTGCATTCCGGGACGTGGACGCTTTCCGGGTCTTGGTGTTATTGCCGACGGGTCAGCGTTATACACATTTCGTACTGCGAGTGCTGGCTTGCGCAGTGAGAAATTCAACAAACCGTTGCGCTGTTGTGTTGTGTGCGCTGTGTGGGGGAGACTTTTCATCACACTTGACACGCGCATTCTTACCCTCGATGTTGCCTTGGTGTTATTGTGTTATCGAATTGGACTTAATACCAGTGCCGGACCGATGCACATACTGCGTACTGCGGGCGTTGGCTCGCGCAGTGACAAATTAAACAAACTGTTGCGCTGTTGTGTTGTGTGCGCTGTGCGGGGGACGTCCTCGGTCGAGAACACCTGATTGGCAACACAACCGAAGCACCTCGTGACAAAATTTTGCTCTCCCATCGTCCTCGGTCGAAAACATGTGATTGACATCACACCCGAAGCACCTCGATCCAACACTTTTGCTCTCCCATCGTCCTCGGTCGAGAACACCTGATTGGCAACACAACCAAAGCACCTCGTGACAAAATTTTGTTCTCCCATCGTCCTCGGTCGAAAACATGTGATTGACATCACACCCGAAGCACCTCGATCCAAAACTTTTGCTCTCCCATCGTCCTTGGTCGAAAACATGTGATTGGCATCACACCCGAAGCACCTCGATCCAAAACTTTTGCTCTCCCATCGTGTTCGGTCGAGAACATGTGATTGACATCACACCCGAAGCACCTCGATCCAAAACTTTAGCAATCCCATCGTCCTTGGTCGAAAACATGTGATTGACATCACACCCGAAGCACCTCGATCCAAAACTTTTGCTCTCTCATCGTCCTCGGTCGAAAACATGTGATTGACATCACACCCGAAGCACCTCGATCCAAAACTTTTGCTCTCCCATCGTCCTCGGTCGAGAACACCTGATTGGCAACACAACCGAAGCACCTCGAGACAAAATTTTGCTCTCCCATCGTCCTTGGTCGAAAACAGGTGATTGACATCACACCCGAAGCACCTCGGTCCAAAGCTTTTGCTCTCCCATCGTCCTCGGTCGAAAACATGTGATTGACATCACACCCGAAGCACCTCGATCCAAAACTTTTGCTCTCCCATCGTCCTCGGTCGAGAACACCTGATTGGCAACACAACCGAAGCACCTCGAGACAAAATTTTGTTCTCCCATCGTCCTTGGTCGAAAACATGTGATTGACATCACACCCGAAGCACCTCGATCCAAAACTTTTGCTCTCCCATCGTCCTTGGTCGAAAACATGTGATTGGCATCACACCCGAAGCTCCTCGATCCAAAACTTTTGCTCTCCCATCGTCCTCGGTCGAGAACACCTGATTGGCAACACACCCGAAGCACCTCGATCCAAAACTTTTGCTCTCCCATCGTCCTCGGTCGAAAACATGTGATTGACATCACACCCGAAGCACCTCGATCCAAAACTTATGCTCTCCCATCGTCCATCGTCTTACATGGGAGGTATTTCAATGTTCGACACACCGTACTGCACAGGGTTCGCATGGCACACGAGAGAGCGACAATCGCCTTATGCCCCTTCGACGCTCACAACGCACGACCCGACACCACACACTGGAGTACGCACATCTTACCACCACCAGGGGGGTGGTTCGACATGCGAAGCTCACCGGAATCGTATGACGCTCACCCGTCGGGGTTACCCCCTTCCGATGGATGGCCATCCGACTCACTGGATTCGATAGAGTTCGACCCTACCGACAGTAACTTGACCCCACCCGTACGGCATCGTACTACCGAACATCCATACAAGCTTCGCAAGTTATGCCTCAAACTTTTCACTCACCAACTTTCCCCACAATAGTGTAAAACATGGTCATACCAACGTTGCCTCGGCATGGGTATATACCGCACTGGGGGCCGGCATGGGTATATACCGCACCCGAGTAAACAAGACAGTTTACTAGCCGAGACACCATGCTGGGTCGGGAAATGTTCACGCACCGCAATCGGTACCTGTGCCGGGTGTCGGTCATATTCCGATGGGGGGTAACCCTACTATTGAACTCGTACTTGTACTTGGGCCGTGCCTAAGGTGTTGGTTGTTTCAATAGTTGGTTACTTGTTTCAATAGTTGACATTTTTTCAATAGTTGAACTTTTTTCCAACAGTTTCAGTTTTCCCGTAGGTAAAGATGATGATGTGTGACCAATGTGTGAATGTGTTGTTTTTTTTTTTTCAATAGTCATGTACGCGTCGTTGTCGATGTTATACACACTGCGTACTGCGGGTGAGAAATAAAACAAACTGTTGTGCTGTGCTGTGCTTGATGTTGGCTTGGTGTTATTATATTATCGAATTGGACTTAATACCAGTGCCGGGCCGATGCACACACTGCGTACTGCGAGTGCTGGCAAGCGCAGTGAGAAATTAAACAAACTGTTGCGCTGTTGTGTTGTGTGCGCTGTGTGGGGGAGACTTTTCATCACACTTGACACGCGCATTCTTACCCTCGATGTTGCCTTGGTGTTATTGTGTTATCGAATTGGACTTAATATCAGTGCCGGACTGTTGCGCTGTTGTGTTGTGTGCGCTGTGCGGGGGACTTTTCCAACACTTGACACTTTGCATTCCGGGACGTGGACGCTTTCCGGGTCTTGGTGTTATTGCCGACGGGTCAGCGTTATACACATTTCGTACTGCGAGTGCTGGCTTGCGAAGTGAGAAATTCAACAAACCGTTGCGCTGTTGTGTTTTGTGCGCTGTGTGGGGGAGACTTTTCATCACACTTGACACGCGCATTCTTACCCTCGATGTTGCCTTGGTGTTATTGTGTTATCGAATTGGACTTAATACCAGTGCCGGACCGATGCACATACTGCGTACTGCGGGCGTTGGCTCGCGCAGTGACAAATTAAACAAACTGTTGCGCTGTTGTGTTGTGTGCGCTGTGCGGGGGACGTCCTCGGTCGAGAACACCTGATTGGCAACACAACCGAAGCACCTCGTGACAAAATTTTGCTCTCCCATCGTGTTCGGTCGAGAACATGTGATTGACATCACACCCGAAGCACCTCGATCCAAAACTTTAGCAATCCCATCGTCCTTGGTCGAAAACATGTGATTGACATCACACCCGAAGCACCTCGATCCAAAACTTTTGCTCTCTCATCGTCCTCGGTCGAAAACATGTGATTGACATCACACCCGAAGCACCTCGATCCAAAACTTTTGCTCTCCCATCGTGTTCGGTCGAGAACATGTGATTGACATCACACCCGAAGCACCTCGATCCAAAACTTTAGCAATCCCATCGTCCTTGGTCGAAAACATGTGATTGACATCACACCCGAAGCACCTCGATCCAAAACTTTTGCTCTCTCATCGTCCTCGGTCGAAAACATGTGATTGACATCACACCCGAAGCACCTCGATCCAAAACTTTTGCTCTCCCATCGTCCTCGGTCGAGAACACCTGATTGGCAACACAACCGAAGCACCTCGAGACAAAATTTTGCTCTCCCATCGTCCTTGGTCGAAAACAGGTGATTGACATCACACCCGAAGCACCTCGGTCCAAAGCTTTTGCTCTCCCATCGTCCTCGGTCGAAAACATGTGATTGACATCACACCCGAAGCACCTCGATCCAAAACTTTTGCTCTCCCATCGTCCTCGGTCGAGAACACCTGATTGGCAACACAACCGAAGCACCTCGAGACAAAATTTTGTTCTCCCATCGTCCTCGGTCGAAAACATGTGATTGACATCACACCCGAAGCACCTCGATCCAAAACTTTTGCTCTCCCATCGTCCTTGGTCGAAAACATGTGATTGGCATCACACCCGAAGCTCCTCGATCCAAAACTTTTGCTCTCCCATCGTCCTCGGTCGAGAACACCTGATTGGCAACACACCCGAAGCACCTCGATCCAAAACTTTTGCTCTCCCATCGTCCTCGGTCGAGAACACCTGATTGGCAACACAACCGAAGCACCTCGGTCCAAAGCTTTTGCTCTCCCATCGTCCTCGGTCGAAAACATGTGATTGACATCACACCCGAAGCACCTCGATCCAAAACTTTTGCTCTCCCATCGTCCTCGGTCGAGAACACCTGATTGGCAACACAACCGAAGCACCTCGAGACAAAATTTTGTTCTCCCATCGTCCTCGGTCGAAAACATGTGATTGACATCACACCCGAAGCACCTCGATCCAAAACTTTTGCTCTCCCATCGTCCTTGGTCGAAAACATGTGATTGGCATCACACCCGAAGCTCCTCGATCCAAAACTTTTGCTCTCCCATCGTCCTCGGTCGAGAACACCTGATTGGCAACACACCCGAAGCACCTCGATCCAAAACTTTTGCTCTCCCATCGTCCTCGGTCGAGAACACCTGATTGGCAACACAACCGAAGCACCTCGAGACAAAATTTTGCTCTCCCATCGTCCTTGGTCGAAAACAGGTGATTGACATCACACCCGAAGCACCTCGGTCCAAAGCTTTTGCTCTCCCATCGTCCTCGGTCGAAAACATGTGATTGACATCACACCCGAAGCACCTCGATCCAAAACTTTTGCTCTCCCATCGTCCTCGGTCGAGAACACCTGATTGGCAACACAACCGAAGCACCTCGAGACAAAATTTTGTTCTCCCATCGTCCTCGGTCGAAAACATGTGATTGACATCACACCCGAAGCACCTCGATCCAAAACTTTTGCTCTCCCATCGTCCTTGGTCGAAAACATGTGATTGGCATCACACCCGAAGCTCCTCGATCCAAAACTTTTGCTCTCCCATCGTCCTCGGTCGAGAACACCTGATTGGCAACACACCCGAAGCACCTCGATCCAAAACTTTTGCTCTCCCATCGTCCTCGGTCGAAAACATGTGATTGACATCACACCCGAAGCACCTCGATCCAAAACTTATGCTCTCCCATCGTCCATCGTCTTACATGGGAGGTATTTCAATGTTCGACACACCGTACTGCACAGGGTTCGCATGGCACACGAGAGAGCGACAATCGCCTTATGCCCCTTCGACGCTCACAACGCACGACCCGACACCACACACTGGAGTACGCACATCTTACCACCACCAGGGGGGTGGTTCGACATGCGAAGCTCACCGGAATCGTATGACGCTCACCCGTCGGGGTTACCCCCTTCCGATGGATGGCCATCCGACTCACTGGATTCGATAGACGTTCGACCCTACCGACAGTAACTTGACCCCACCCGTACGGCATCGTACTACCGAACATCCATACAAGCTTCGCAAGTTATGCCTCAAACTTTTCACTCACCAACTTTCCCCACAATAGTGTAAAACATGGTCATACCAACGTTGCCTCGGCATGGGTATATACCGCACTGGGGGCATCGTTATAGGGGTGCCTTGGATAGACTTGTACCACTAGCCGAGACACCATGCTGGGTCGGGAAATGTTCACGCACCGCAATCGGTACCTGTGCCGGGTGTCGGTCATATTCCGATGGGGGGTAACCCTACTATTGAACTCGTACTTGTACTTGGGCCGTGCCTAAGGTGTTGGTTGTTTCAATAGTTGGTTACTTGTTTCAATAGTTGACATTTTTTCAATAGTTGAACTTTTTTCCAACAGTTTCAGTTTTCCCGTAGGTAAAGATGATGATGTGTGACCAATGTGTGAATGTGTTGTTTTTTTTTTTTTCAATAGTCATGTACGCGTCGTTGTCGATGTTATACACACTGCGTACTGCGGGTGAGAAATAAAACAAACTGTTGTGCTGTGCTGTGCTTGATGTTGGCTTGGTGTTATTATATTATCGAATTGGACTTAATACCAGTGCCGGGCCGATGCACACACTGCGTACTGCGAGTGCTGGCAAGCGCAGTGAGAAATTAAACAAACTGTTGCGCTGTTGTGTTGTGTGCGCTGTGTGGGGGAGACTTTTCATCACACTTGACACGCGCATTCTTACCCTCGATGTTGCCTTGGTGTTATTGTGTTATCGAATTGGACTTAATATCAGTGCCGGACTGTTGCGCTGTTGTGTTGTGTGCGCTGTGCGGGGGACTTTTCCAACACTTGACACTTTGCATTCCGCGACGTGGACGCTTTCCGGGTCTTGGTGTTATTGCCGACGGGTCAGCGTTATACACATTTCGTACTGCGAGTGCTGGCTTGCGAAGTGAGAAATTCAACAAACCGTTGCGCTGTTGTGTTGTGTGCGCTGTGTGGGGGAGACTTTTCATCACACTTGACACGCGCATTCTTACCCTCGATGTTGCCTTGGTGTTATTGTGTTATCGAATTGGACTTAATACCAGTGCCGGACCGATGCACATACTGCGTACTGCGGGCGTTGGCTCGCGCAGTGACAAATTAAACAAACTGTTGCGCTGTTGTGTTGTGTGCGCTGTGCGGGGGACGTCCTCGGTCGAGAACACCTGATTGGCAACACAACCGAAGCACCTCGTGACAAAATTTTGCTCTCCCATCGTGTTCGGTCGAGAACATGTGATTGACATCACACCCGAAGCACCTCGATCCAAAACTTTAGCAATCCCATCGTCCTTGGTCGAAAACATGTGATTGACATCACACCCGAAGCACCTCGATCCAAAACTTTTGCTCTCTCATCGTCCTCGGTCGAAAACATGTGATTGACATCACACCCGAAGCACCTCGATCCAAAACTTTTGCTCTCCCATCGTGTTCGGTCGAGAACATGTGATTGACATCACACCCGAAGCACCTCGATCCAAAACTTTAGCAATCCCATCGTCCTTGGTCGAAAACATGTGATTGACATCACACCCGAAGCACCTCGATCCAAAACTTTTGCTCTCTCATCGTCCTCGGTCGAAAACATGTGATTGACATCACACCCGAAGCACCTCGATCCAAAACTTTTGCTCTCCCATCGTCCTCGGTCGAGAACACCTGATTGGCAACACAACCGAAGCACCTCGAGACAAAATTTTGCTCTCCCATCGTCCTTGGTCGAAAACAGGTGATTGACATCACACCCGAAGCACCTCGGTCCAAAGCTTTTGCTCTCCCATCGTCCTCGGTCGAAAACATGTGATTGACATCACACCCGAAGCACCTCGATCCAAAACTTTTGCTCTCCCATCGTCCTCGGTCGAGAACACCTGATTGGCAACACAACCGAAGCACCTCGAGACAAAATTTTGCTCTCCCATCGTCCTCGGTCGAAAACATGTGATTGACATCACACCCGAAGCACTTCGATCCAAAACTTTTGCTCTCCCATCGTCCTCGGTCGAGAACACCTGATTGGCAACACAACCGAAGCACCTCGAGACAAAATTCGTCCTATCGTCCTCGGTCGAAAACATGTGATTGACATCACACCCGAAGCACCTCGGTCCAAAGCTTTTGCTCTCCCATCGTCCTCGGTCGAAAACATGTGATTGACATCACACCCGAAGCACCTCGATCCAAAACTTTTGCTCTCCCATCGTCCTCGGTCGAAAACATGTAATTGACATCACACCCGAAGCACCTCGATCCAAAACTTTTGCTCTTCCATCATCCCCGGTCGAGAACACCTGATTGGCAACACACCCGAAGCACCTCGATCCAACACTTTTGCTCTCCCATCGTCCTTGGTCGAAAACATGTGATTGACATCACACCCGAAGCACCTCGATCCAAAACTTTTGCTCTCCCATCGTCCTCGGTCGAGAACACCTGATTGGCAACACACCCGAAGCACCTCGATCCAAAACTTTTGCTCTCCCATCGTCCTCCGTCGAAAACATGTGATTGACATCACACCCGAAGCACCTCGATCCAAAACTTTTGCTCTCCCATCGTCCTCGGTCGAAAACATGTGATTGACATCACACCCGAAGCACCTCGATCCAAAACTTTTGCTCTCCCATCGTCCTCGGTCGAGAACACCTGATTGGCAACACAACCGAAGCACCTCGAGACAAAATTTTGCTCTCCCATCGTCCTCGGTCGAAAACATGTGATTGACATCACACCCGAAGCACTTCGATCCAAAACTTTTGCTCTCCCATCGTCCTCGGTCGAGAACACCTGATTGGCAACACAACCGAAGCACCTCGATACAAAATTTTGCTCTCCCATCGTCCTCGGTCGAAAACATGTGATTGACATCACACCCGAAGCACCTCGTGACAAAATTTTGTTCTCCCATCGTCCTCGGTCGAAAACATGTGATTGACATCACACCCGAAGCACCTCGATCCAAAACTTTTGCTCTCCCATCGTCCTTGGTCGAAAACATGTGATTGACATCACACCCGAAGCACCTCGATCCAACACTTTTGCTCTCCCATCGTCCTCGGTCGTAAAAAGTAAGGAGAGTGATACGATTAATACTAGCAACTAAAATTTAAATTTGGAACTATAATGTTGATTGCTTCGTGAAATTCCATATCAATGTCCGATCGTGCTTGTGAAAAATTTAGCACAAGTGTAAGTGTAAAATTGTATACGATAACCGTTAACCCTTCCCCGCACAACATCGAGTCTCACTCGTGGTGTACTTGCATAACATAGGGCACTAGAACAGAGCAGAGTATTGAAATCAATTGATCTGTGACGTATTAAATAATACGGGAAGGGGTTAAAAATGACTTGATATATGGAACGATTTATCGTTTGGTTTAAGCTGTCTGTTATGTTGTGTTCATTTTCACCCAAGGGAAGTTTAACGGCGAGAAAAATTGTAAAAGAGAAGAAATAGTGATTTCCCATATGATATACATATAGTATTAGGTGTTGTTAGTCCAATTAAAATTCGCATTGGGTTGAATAAACAATTCCCATTACAAATATATTTTCGCTATATTAAAGTAACATGTTTTTACTGATGAGAAAAATTGATAATTGTGTTCGGTATTAATAATTATCTTATATTACATTGGTGAAATTTTTTTCTTTATTTCATCCATACATATCACAAGAGGCATCTTGTCTAGGATCACAGAGGGCTCGTCATCATATCTCGTTCCATTTCGGTATCCTTTATCTGATACGCACCATCCAACGACTGTTTATCATCCTTCTGTCATCATCACCCGTTAAACACTGGTGGAATGAACAAACAATACCCAATAACCAAACAAAACGACCCTTTTCAGATACACCAAATCATTATCGAAGAGTTTAACGATGTAATTCTTCAAACATATCCAAAATCAACAGATAACCTAACGGAATCCTACGTCAATTATGCGGTCGTGTCTCGGACACAACCCTCCTGTGATTTTTTTTTAAAGCGAATCTATTTTCATATGCCATTAACAATTGACTTCGGAATTCATAGTGCTTTGACGTGTTAGTTAGATCAGTTTTGGTTACGTGTTCGTCTGTAGTATATAGCATATGATTGTATGTGAATGTAATCATCCGCCGGCGGGTTATTATCGAATATATCGGTTTCAATGTAGAAGAGGACGTGTTTTAAAGCTCGTTATTGGCGTCATTGGCTTGTTTATTGGCCATTTAAAGCTCGAATCACCGAAAATTGCCTAACGAGAATGATTTGCTAGTCCCAAGCGTCATTCTGTGTGTTCTTTGTGCAATTTGGTTGGTTCAGGTCAATCATGGAGAGCAACTACGAACTGTACAGTCTACCCAAGCTCAAGCTCAAGCTCGTTTATTCCGAATGAATAACATAAAATATAAATGAATGCGATTTTTTCGTGATAAAAATTTAAAAAAAAAAACAAAATAATTGTTACACACTGAGGGAGACTCTAAAAATATCGCTCACGAAAGAGACCGTTAACTCTGGTTAACCAGTATTTTTGTTTTTATATTGTTACACAGATTATCATTGAAAATATAAAGTAGAATGCAATCAGTCTGAGTCACTAAAGGCCTTCTTACGTCGTTTCCCAGTTTTGTGTTTCGACCAGTCATCCTGAAAAAAAATTTGCAAAATAATAAAAAAGTAATTAGTAATTATTGTTATTTAAAATTTGATTTTAATATATGAGAAATTACATTTTTAGTATTGATTTTTTTTTCACTCCGGATAATCGAATCATAAAAAAATAAAAAATTGTGATCACGAAACCCCATATTCCAGCGCGCGAATGTGGGTAGCATTTTATGGTATTTCGTATGTACACCCATACCTCGCTATACGGCCGCTCTTTATACGGCATTTAGCTATAACGGCCCTCTTCAATTCAGGCACGTTTTCGATTTACGCCTAAAATGTTTCGTTATAACGGCAAAAAAATTAAGGATTGGTACAACAATCACTTTTGTACATAAGTGAAAAAAATATTTGCGAAACAATAACCTAAACAACACACAAATTAGGTATGTATACATACACATATTCCATGTAACATGAAGTTGTTTCATTTTTGTTTATAGATTGTTGTTGGTTTTTATGTATGTATGTTGTATGTTTTATGTTTATGTTTTGTATGTATTTTTGATTTAAATGAATTTAATTTTTGATTAAAATGAAATAAAAATAAAAAGATAAAATACATTTTTAACGATAAACCATGTTACATATTTTACAAATTTGGAACTGACCTGATTGAATTTGTATAAATTTATATTAGAATAATTGATTCCTTATACGGCTTTTCGCTTTGCGAGGTATGGGTGTATTTTCTTTTTCCTTCTTGGTACGGAAATTTCCTTTTTTTTATCCCATCCGTTTATTAGGCTCATTTAGCAATTCAGCTGTCACAGAGCCGAATTTATTCGTATACATTCTTATGTTAAGATAACTATTGTTGAATATTTTTTAGGTCCAAGATTCCTATCCATCGATAAACATTTGTTTTTTTTTATGTATAACACAGTAGCTATTTAGGCCTAAGAATATTCCAATTCTATCGATACACAACACATGCCGAGTATTCCATTTCTATCGATACACAACACATGCCGCCTTTTTCGGCGTTCCTATTGTTCGAATGTTCACAGTTGGACTGTTCACAACGGGACTGCTGATATGAGGCTTCCATTGCTGTTTTTGAATTAGCACCAATTACCGATGCAGCAGATCGTAATGTGAGCGGTAAGGGACTGGGATTACCGACACATGATGATTGTTTTTTCCTTGTTGAAATTTCCTTGTTAAACATTGGCAAATGATCAAGATATAGGTTGCATGTTTTGAAATCGAAGATGATTTGCTTATCTTTGCTTATTTTCTTCCATGATTTATCCCTTGACAGTTTCCGGATTAACATGTAGGTGGAACTGGAATTATAGAATCTAAGAACTTGGCAGCATCCGGAAATATGCGTCGCTTTGTTTCTTATATTGATAAGTGGATTGCCACGGAGATCGATTATTAACGAATCGTGTTTCATCACTGGTAGGATTTAGATTCAAGCTATTAATTTTGAGTGTATCATTCACAAAAACTGTATTGAATCGCACAATTTGATCTTGATTTCTGGAATAACTTCAAACATCGTTTCATTATTGACTGCTTCGTCTGTTGAATCTCGTTTGTAAATGTGACGTAGGAATTTCTCGCATTGCTGTACCTCGGTCGACTTATTTAATTCCGGTTCTATCTCATATTCTTCCAAAAATTTCTATTTCTCATCGCGCGGATGTCGTCTATAGACGACACTCGTACACACAGGTCGTCGCGCGGATGTCATCTTAGACGACGCTCGTAATATACTGGGAGTAACTTTTGATAAGAGACTGAGTTTTAAACCACATGCTCAGATGGTCAAAAAAGATGCCCGCAATAGATTGAATCTATTGAAGGCGATTTCTGGCAATCTAGCTTTGGGACATAGGAAATCTCTTTTACGGATAATAAATGCTTGGTTAATACCAAAAATTCTCTATGGAGTAAGCATCTTCAGCCGAGGTGGTGAAAAACTGAGAGAGAGGAGCCAGCTCGCGTTTGTTGTGATCACCCTTATGTCAGCGCGAACCAGTCACGGTGAACCAAGGGGGAGTATTGTACTCTGTAGAAAATTTAAACATGACATTTATTTTCAAGACATTTTATGTTGAAAATGATTCTGACGTTGGACTACGTCTTTAATTCTATACTAGGGTATGAATTCAAAGTTTCGAAAACGAGAGAATCACATTGGAGGAACTCGATTTTGAGCGTTAAAACCTCTTTGTCTGATAAACGAAATGGTATGATAATCGCTTCATTCAAAAAATAAAATGTCTACGCGTTTTATGCTTGTTACTTATTGATCCAAAAACATGTTTCAATAGCTTAAAATTGCTTTGAGAGCAATCTATTGATTTTCTTCATTGGTGGGAATTTTTTTAACTATAGTACTGGTTTCTCTGGACCATCGAGTTAAGGAGGTAAATTTCAGGAATGTGTATAGAAAAAGTGGTCAAAGTAATATGGATTTCCATTGAGTTAGGGATAGACCTGTGCGCCGGTCATATTATCGGCTGTGACGGCGGCGGTCTACGCACCATTTTTGTAATGCGGCGGCGACGGTGTACAACAATGCCATATAGTTTAAAAATATTTTTTTCAAGAATTTTCAATTGGTTTCAAAAAGGTTGTGTTATTAAACGTTATATGCAACAAGAATAGCAAATGCATGAAAAATAGATCAGAAAATATCGAAAAATCGTCATCGGCGTGGCAAAATTGACTTGGCAGTGCGCCGGTTCAAAATAACCGATCGCGGCAGCGCATGAAAAAGGATCAGCGGCGGCGGCGCACAGGTCTATTTAGGGAGAGCATCGAGATACTGAATATTGAGTAAGGGAGAGTTGACTGTATATAGCTTACAAAAATATTGGATTTGAACTGAAAGACATGTTGGTATTTTAAATATATATAACAATATTTTATTTGTCAATCGTTTTAATTAAGCATACTTCGGCTATCATATTTACGCTTCCGGTTTTTTTTCGAACTATTGGAACATGCTTTAAATTTCACAAATCTCTTAATTATTTTATGTTTCAAATTATGACAATTCGGAACCCTCAAAGGCAAAGTTTTCAAACTTTTTTGAAGGGTAAAAATATCTTTTTTCGTTAGTTGAGAATGACTTCCAAAGTAATGGTTGATTGTTTTTTTCCATACAAATAAAAAAATAAGGGTAACTAGGCCGAACGGATTGGTGCCGGAGCACCAGTATACCTAACAGCGATTATAGAGTTTCGGCCGTCGGAGTGCTCGAGTTGGCTTGCAAAGCTGCTCACGACAATAAGAAAACCCGCATCAAGAACAGAGCAGCTTCGGTTCGGCGCTCATCAAGGCAACAATTAGTTTCAGTGAGTGGCAAAGTGTTTCTCCGGCACGTCGCATTAAATGTAATTTACTGAACAATGTGTCACAAGCTGGATGTGAAGAAATTTTCCAACTGTGAAAGCTGTGGCGAGTGGCAAACGCAATAGCTAAACAGGAAGGTTTAACCGAACAAGATGGGAATATCGAGTGATAACAAAAACACAACACTAAAGGTTCTTTTCAGAACCATCAACATATTCATAAAGAGTAAACAGTAAACTAATCCATTTTTCAGGTAGATAGGTAGGTATTCACGTAGGAGAAGAAAATAAAACAATATATTTAAAATATATATTTAACAAAGGGGACAGTATAGTCCTACGTCACTCCGGTTATGTCCCCGATATTACCCACCCGTCTTTTCATGGAATGGAAATACATATGTCTCAAAGAAGATTACTCAATATTATTTAAAATATAAATCATAACAGGAAACTGATTACTTGGTAATATAGCGTAATTTCATTATGAACCATTAACCCTTTCGTTACGAGTGTGGTCTGCAGACGACATCCGCGCAACGAGCTGTGTGTACGAGCGTCGTTTTTAGACGACATGAAATTCATACTGCTCTTCGATCACACGAGCGCGACAACTTTTCGGCGGAGCTTTGGCGGAGCACACTGTCGTAATGAGAGGGTTAATGTTGTGTACTTACATCTGTAGAGTCATCGCTAGCGTAAGTGTCTTGAGTCTTCTTTGCATTATTGTTAAACGGAGATGGGTCTTTTTTATTTGCCACAACCTTCCTGCCTCGACTACTAGTACTTCTTCGTCCTATTGTACCTATCGTTTCATCCTCAGCAGCCAATGCAAACAGATCTGCGAAGTATTTCTATAAAAAAATTAAAGATACATTTAAGCAGGTATATATATTATCTATATATACAGCCATTCCATACAAAAAAACAGGAAGTAGGTTATATCTGTGGTATAACCGCAAGGGTGACGTAGGACTATCGTTGATTCAGTGATCATTTGTTTGTAGTTGCATTTGAATCAATTCTGAATGAATGAATAAATGAATATTTGGGGGACTTCGAAAACGAGAGCGTTACGTATAATGCATAAACATTGCTTGTATTGTGATATGATTTGTATTACATTTCCAATAGACAAAATATCTGCTGCATCAAATTAGTCTACATTATTTTTGCGTTCGCTCATCCTTTCTCAGAACACCCATTTCTCTTTTGAGAAATTGTTGGGTAAACATCCCGAAAGACACTTGATTTAAAAATCACAAAAGCAAATGTATTTGGTCGCAGTGTTATATGGTTAGAAAACATAAGGTCAGGTCAGGTCAGGTCAGGTCAGGTCAGGTCAGGTCAGGTCAGGTCAGGTCAGGTCAGGTCAGGTCAGGTCAGGTCAGGTCAGGTCAGGTCAGGTCAGGTCAGGTCAGGTCAGGTCAGGTCAGGTCAGGTCAGGTCAGGTCAGGTCAGGTCAGGTCAGGTCAGGTCAGGTCAGGTCAGGTCAGGTCAGGTCAGGTCAGGTCAGGTCAGGTCAGGTCAGGTCAGGTCAGGTCAGGTCAGGTCAGGTCAGGTCAGGTCAGGTCAGGTCAGGTCAGGTCAGGTCAGGTCAGGTCAGGTCAGGTCAGGTCAGGTCAGGTCAGGTCAGGTCAGGTCAGGTCAGATCAGGTCAGGTCAGGTCAGGTCAGGTCAGGTCAGGTCAGGTCAGATCAGATCAGGTCAGGTCAGGTCAGGTCAGGTCAGGTCAGGTCAGGTCAGGTCAGGTCAGATCAGATCAGGTCAGGTCAGGTCAGATCAGGTCAGGTCAGGTCAGGTCAGGTCAGGTCAGATCAGATCAGGTCAGGTCAGGTCAGGTCAGGTCAGGTCAGGTCAGGTCAGGTCAGGTCAGGTCAGGTCAGGTCAGGTCAGGTCAGGTCAGGTCAGGTCAGGTCAGGTCAGGTCAGGTCAGGTCAGGTCAGGTCAGGTCAGGTCAGGTCAGGTCAGGTCAGGTCAGGTCAGGTCAGGTCAGGTCAGGTCAGGTCAGGTCAGGTCAGGTCAGGTCAGGTCAGGTCAGGTCAGATCAGGTCAGGTCAGGTCAGGTCAGGTCAGATCAGGTCAGGTCAGGTCAGGTCAGGTCAGGTCAGATCAGATCAGGTCAGGTCAGGTCAGGTCAGGTCAGGTCAGGTCAGGTCAGGTCAGGTCAGATCAGGTCAGGTCAGGTCAGGTCAGGTCAGATCAGGTCAGGTCAGGTCAGGTCAGGTCAGGTCAGGTCAGGTCAGGTCAGATCAGGTCAGGTCAGGTCAGGTCAGGTCAGATCAGATCAGGTCAGGTCAGGTCAGGTCAGGTCAGGTCAGGTCAGGTCAGGTCAGGTCAGGTCAGGTCAGGTCAGGTCAGGTCAGGTCAGGTCAGGTCAGGTCAGGTCAGGTCAGGTCAGGTCAGGTCAGGTCAGGTCAGGTCAGGTCAGGTCAGGTCAGGTCAGGTCAGGTCAGGTCAGGTCAGGTCAGGTCAGGTCAGGTCAGGTCAGGTCAGGTCAGGTCTGAGTGGATTTCCGAGCGGTGCTCGCTTATATACCGATTGGTGATTTCAATAGCCTGTTTTGAAAGCAATTTTAAGGCAATTGAAACAAGTTTTTGGATGAAAAAGTAACAAGTATATACCGCGTACACATTTTATCTTTCGAATGAAGTGTTTATCATACCATTTCGGTCAGTTGTTTAAGAGCTATTGACGCTCAAAATCTCGGTCTCCGGCGTAACGCTTTCGTTTTCGAAACTTTGATTTTACACCCCGGTATAGAAATGAAAGACATAGTCCTACGTCAAAAGTGGTAGTTTTGTTCTTTATTGCAATATTAATATTATTGCATATTAGATACGTACTTTGTTATTTTTTCGTTATAGGGCTATGCGAAAAATATTTTTTTTTCAACTTTTTCCCAAAAATGACTTTTTTTCAAAAATAACTTTTGAATCACTGAACCGATTTAGATGATCGACATATCAAATTAAAGCCAATGAGCTTTTGTTAAAAAATACTGAACATGCGTGAACCATGGATTTTCTTCTTCTTCTTCTTTTTGGCTTTCAGTTCATTCGCCTCTAACCATGGATTTTGTTTTCCTAATTATTGGTTGTAGTTGTTTTTCTATATTTTAAAAAATATTTTTCCTTGAAAGCTGAAGATTTTTACATAACATAATCGATATCAGAGATACTATATTTTCAAAGCCATAAAAACAACAAAAGACGACTACAATCAATAATTACGAAACAAAATCCACTTTTTTGCTGCTTCATGAGGCTAGCTCATTGGTTTTAATTTGGTATGTTGACTATCTAAAACGTGGTTCAAAAGTGATGAATTAAAAAAAAGGCATTTTTGAAAAAAAAAGTTGAAATAATTGATTTTTTGAAACACCATAAAATGGAAAAGTTCACCCTAACGAAAAAAATAAAAATACGGGTCTAATGTTTTGTGATGAAGAACAAAATTAGCACTTTTTATCTGAGAACTACTATATCGGTTATGCATGGAATGGCTGATTTATAATATTTATTTACCGTAAACAGGTTAATTATTTTTGTACCCATAACGTCCAATGAAATCAGTTGTGATGTTTAATTCCACCTTGAAAACTGTTCGTGTTTTGGTTGTGCAACACGAAAAATATGTTAAAAGTTTGTATTAAGTAAAAGAAGATTTTTTTAACCCTTCTGTACTCGCGTGCAAAATCATAACACGTACACTCGCGCACGGTGTCACAGACCGAAAATTGAACTTCTCTGTATTTTGCCATTGTGTATTCTTCAGGCTTTATTGGCATTTATTTTAAGAAGAGCGTATGTTTAAATGAAAAAACCCCAAAAAATATGTTTTCTTCGTCTTTATTATGTTTCACTGTTATTAATTGAAAGTAAGCAGCTGAATATAATTTATGGAAGTATAAAGAGCTATTAAATAATATAAAATCGTATTAATTGATTGTGGTTTCATTGGAGTAAGAATCAGAACATAGCATAACGGCATGCTCGAAACAAACTTTTTTTTTTCATTTCATGCAGTTGTTGCGTGTTTTCGGGTCTTTTATCGGAGAGAAAAATGTATACTGACCTTCTAAGGTAAAGATGATAAAGGTTCTGGAATATAAAGTTCGCATATTTCTAATATTCTTTGTCTCTGTATTCTACTAAACTAAGAATAAACTAAGAATTAATACCTTTTTATAGATAGGGCATAAAAAGATGATATAAAAGGATTTCTAGGAACTTCCTTTTCTTTCTCTTGTTTTTGACGTAGGACTACGTCTAACCGGAAGATATAGGGGGTGAAATGAAAATCTAGGCACTGAACAAGTAGGAAAAAATGCAAGATTTGGAACGCTTATAACTCGTGCATTTCTCAATAGATCGCAAAGGTTTTTGCATCAATTGATAGGAAATATATCTACGCATCTATCATAACGAATAACATTTTATATTTCTTGAGATAAATAATTGAATAATTGTGAAATATCAAGCATTGTCAAAATGCACTATGTGCCCATTTTTGATTGGTCCATTTTGTGCTCCTCAAATCGTACCGACCAAAACGGGCAACCAGAGCAGCAGCGAAATAGAATGAAGCACGATTGGAAAGGAAAAAGAAAAAAATTAACGAAACATTGGCAGTCTCACACATGCGTAATTCTCGAGCCAGCCAGTCAGCTTAAAAATCCTCGCTCCGCTGCCGTAACGATCATTCTTTATGTGGACACCGACTGGACAACATCGTTGCTGGACGGCGAGGGATCAAGTGCCTTTCTCAAGGCAAGAGGGTGGAGGTGGTAGCGCTGAAGTAAAAGTAGAGTAGAGTTTTCAAAGGGCCTTTCTCAAGGCTAAGGACGAATGAACTGCAAAAGTTTAAAGTCTCTATAATACAAGACCTTCCTTCCTTCCTTCCGTAACGATCATTCTCATCCAAACCGTACACCACATCGGTTCGCATCACAACACATCAACAAACCTACCCAAGCAGCCATGTCTGGACTGGGTAAGGAGGAAAAGTGAAGGGAAAGGCAAAATCCCGCTCGAACCGTGTTGATCTGGAGTTCTCCGCAAGGATAGCTAGGCCGAGCGCGTTAGTACCAGTGTACCAGTCCACCTAGCCGGCGTTATATAGCTTCGGCCGCCGAAGTGATCGAGTTAGCTGGCAAAGCTGCTCGCGACGATAAGAAAACCCACATTCGGAACAGAACACATTCGGTTCGGTGGACATCAAGACAACAGGCAGTTGCAGCGAGTGGCGAGTGGCAAACGCAATCGCAAAACGGCATCAGGTAGCAGAAGAAAAAAGTTTGTTCTTTATACAAACTGCTTTGGTGGCAAATCCAGAACAAGGCGACATCGAGGGCGTTCAAAATGGTTTTTTTCAAAACCACGAGTACTCAGTTTTCTAAATTGGAACCATTCCATGAAACAAGGCGCTTTTCAGGTCCATTAAACCTTCCAAAAAAGAGTTTAGGAAATAAAGTTCAATGCTTTCTAAAACATTATCCAAAATAATAATAAAACACAAATTGATGTTTTCATAATTTGTTTGCCAGGATCTGATGAGTATGTGAATTTGGCAGTTGTTCTGAGCTTATTGATAGTTGGGGACTTTCCTGATTACTCAATTTTCACCAATTCTTAAATTGTTTCCAGATTGAAAGTACAGTAATCTACAATTAGTTCGACATTTAGCTAATTGGACGGACATGTAATGCGTCTTATTTAGTTGGACATTTTTGTAAACATAGAGATCCAAATTATGACCCCACATTGAAAGTCGACACTGTACCACTGTCATCGCAAATGTTCAATTACAGGTTAAAATCGCCTCCAATGCGACACTGAGTGGCGCTTCGGCACGTCGCATTGAATGTAATTTACTGTACAACATGTCACAAAGCTGGATGGGAAGAAATTTTCCAACTGTGAAAGCTGTGGCGAGTGGCAACAAATCGCTAAACAGGAAGGTTTAGCCAAACAAGATGGGGATATCGAGTGATAACAAAACAATAAACTCTTTAGATTAAAGATAATTTTGTGATCCTGAAAAGGACCCTTTTTAGCCTGTATGTGAATCCAACGAGCGAACAAATCGTAATGAATGTATTTTTTGCCATAGCTCCCTTTTAACGCTCGTTCGTTCGTCTCGTTGGACTCGCCCCTCTGGCTGAGTCTGCCGATTTGTCTCTATCCTGTGAGTGTGTACCGCTAGAGTATAAAACACACGGACCCCAAAAAAATATCTTATTTTCTTTCAAACCTTAAACCCGATGCATCGGCATCGTGGACGTAACAAAGGAGGACAAGTTAAGGGAAAGGCAAAGTCTCACTCGAACCGTGCAGGTCTCCAGTTCCCTGTTGGTCGCATTCACTGTTGGCTCGCAAGGGTAACTAGGCCGAACGGATTGGTGCCGGAGCACCAGTATACCTAACAGCGATTATAGAGTTTCGGCCGTCGGAGTGCTCGAGTTGGCTTGCAAAGCTGCTCACGACAATAAGAAAACCCGCATCAAGAACAGAGCAGCTTCGGTTCGGCGCTCATCAAGGCAACAATTAGTTTCAGTGAGTGGCAAAGTGTTTCTCCGGCACGTCGCATTAAATGTAATTTACTGAACAATATGTCACAAGCTGGATGGGAAGAAATTTTCCAACTGTGAAAGCTGTGGCGAGTGGCAAACGCAATAGCTAAACAGGAAGGTTTAACCGAACAAGATGGGAATATCGAGTGATAACAAAAACACAACACCAAAGGTTCTTTTCAGAACCATCAACATATTCATAAAGAGTAAACAGTAAACTAATCCATTTTTCAGGTAGATAGGTAGGTATTCACGTAGGAGAAGAAAATAAAACAATATATTTAAAATATATATTTAACAAAAGCTGTCCTCTTTGTATAGTCCTACGTCACTCCGGTTATGTCCCCGATATTACCCACCCGTCTTTTTTTTGTTGATATTTTTCATTATATTAGGCTGTCAAAAAAGTCCTGCGGTATTTCCGCGAGGTGTCGTTGTAAGCTCGTAGTTCTAGTTGTATTCATTGTATCGAGTCACTAACACTTATACGAAATGTTCATCTGCTTGTCACAAACCTACACCTCTGTTGCATACGCTGTTTACCGTTCAAGTGAGTAATATCGTTACAGCTACGTTGCCAATTTTCCGTTTTCCAATTTACAATCCAATATGTAAACCCCAAAAAATATGTTTTCTTCGTCTTTATTATGTTTCACTGTTATTAATTGAAAGTAAGCAGCTGAATATAATTTATGGAAGTATAAAGAGCTATAAAATAATATAAAATCGTATTAATTGATTGTGGTTTCATTGGAGTAAGAATCAGAACATAGCATAACGGCATGCTCGAAACAAACTTTTTTTTTTCATTTCATGCAGTTGTTGCGTGTTTTCGGGTCTTTTATCGGAGAGAAAAATGTATACTGACCTTCTAGGTAATTAATAGATGATAAAGGTTCTGGAATATAAAGTTCGCATATTTCTAATATTCTTTGTCTCTGTATTCTACTAAACTAAGAATAAACTAAGAATTAATACCTTTTTATAGATAGGGCATAAAAAGATGATATAAAAGGATTTCTAGGAACTTCCTTTTCTTTCTCTTGTTTTTGACGTAGGACTACGTCTAACCGGAAGATATAGGGGGTGAAATGAAAATCTAGGCACTGAACAAGTAGGAAAAAATGCAAGATTTGGAACGCTTATAACTCGTGCATTTCTCAATAGATCGCAAAGGTTTTTGCATCAATTGATAGGAAATATATCTACGCATCTATCATAACGAATAACATTTTATATTTCTTGAGATAAATAATTGAATAATTGTGAAATATCAAGCATTGTCAAAATGCACTATGTGCCCATTTTTGATTGGTCCATTTTGTGCTCCTCAAATCGTACCGACCAAAACGGGCAACCAGAGCAGCAGCGAAATAGAATGAAGCACGATTGGAAAGGAAAAAGAAAAAAATTAACGAAACATTGGCAGTCTCACACATGCGTAATTCTCGAGCCAGCCAGTCAGCTTAAAAATCCTCGCTCCGCTGCCGTAACGATCATTCTTTATGTGGACACCGACTGGACAACATCGTTGCTGGACGGCGAGGGATCAAGTGCCTTTCTCAAGGCAAGAGGGTGGAGGTGGTAGCGCTGAAGTAAAAGTAGAGTAGAGTTTTCAAAGGGCCTTTCTCAAGGCTAAGGACGAATGAACTGCAAAAGTTTAAAGTCTCTATAATACAAGACCTTCCTTCCTTCCTTCCGTAACGATCATTCTCATCCAAACCGTACACCACATCGGTTCGCATCACAACACATCAACAAACCTACCCAAGCAGCCATGTCTGGACTGGGTAAGGAGGAAAAGTGAAGGGAAAGGCAAAATCCCGCTCGAACCGTGTTGATCTGGAGTTCTCCGCAAGGATAGCTAGGCCGAGCGCGTTAGTACCAGTGTACCAGTCCACCTAGCCGGCGTTATATAGCTTCGGCCGCCGAAGTGATCGAGTTAGCTGGCAAAGCTGCTCGCGACGATAAGAAAACCCACATTCGGAACAGAACACATTCGGTTCGGTGGACATCAAGACAACAGGCAGTTGCAGCGAGTGGCGAGTGGCAAACGCAATCGCAAAACGGCATCAGGTAGCAGAAGAAAAAAGTTTGTTCTTTATACAAACTGCTTTGGTGGCAAATCCAGAACAAGGCGACATCGAGGGCGTTCAAAATGGTTTTTTTCAAAACCACGAGTACTCAGTTTTCTAAATTGGAACCATTCCATGAAACAAGGCGCTTTTCAGGGCCATTAAACCTTCCAAAAAAGAGTTTAGGAAATAAAGTTCAATGCTTTCTAAAGCATTATCCAAAATAATAATAAAACACAAATTGATGTTTTCATAATTTGTTTGCCAGGATCTGATGAGTATGTGAATTTGGCAGTTGTTCTGAGCTTATTGATAGTTGGGGACTTTCCTGATTACTCAATTTTCACCAATTCTTAAATTGTTTCCAGATTGAAAGTACAGTAATCTACAATTAGTTCGACATTTAGCTAATTGGACGGACATGTAATGCGTCTTATTTAGTTGGACATTTTTGTAAACATAGAGATCCAAATTATGACCCCACATTGAAAGTCGACACTGTACCACTGTCATCGCAAATGTTCAATTACAGGTTAAAATCGCCTCCAATGCGACACTGAGTGGCGCTTCGGCACGTCGCATTGAATGTAATTTACTGTACAACATGTCACAAAGCTGGATGGGAAGAAATTTTCCAACTGTGAAAGCTGTGGCGAGTGGCAACAAATCGCTAAACAGGAAGGTTTAGCCAAACAAGATGGGGATATCGAGTGATAACAAAACAATAAATTCTTTAGATTAAAGATAATTTTGTGATCCTGAAAAGGACCCTTTTTAGCCTGTATGTGAATCCAACGAGCGAACAAATCGTAATGAATGTATTTTTTGCCATAGCTCCCTTTTAACGCTCGTTCGTTCGTCTCGTTGGACTCGCCCCTCTGGCTGAGTCTGCCGATTTGTCTCTATCCTGTGAGTGTGTACCGCTAGAGTATAAAACACACGGACCCCAAAAAAATATCTTATTTTCTTTCAAACCTTAAACCCGATGCATCGGCATCGTGGACGTAACAAAGGAGGACAAGTTAAGGGAAAGGCAAAGTCTCACTCGAACCGTGCAGGTCTCCAGTTCCCTGTTGGTCGCATTCACTGATTGCTCCGCAAGGGTAACTAGGCCGAACGGATTGGTGCCGGAGCACCAGTATACCTAACAGCGATTATAGAGTTTCGGCCGTCGGAGTGCTCGAGTTGGCTTGCAAAGCTGCTCACGACAATAAGAAAACCCGCATCAAGAACAGAGCAGCTTCGGTTCGGCGCTCATCAAGGCAACAATTAGTTTCAGTGAGTGGCAAAGTGTTTCTCCGGCACGTCGCATTAAATGTAATTTACTGAACAATATGTCACAAGCTGGATGGGAAGAAATTTTCCAACTGTGAAAGCTGTGGCGAGTGGCAAACGCAATAGCTAAACAGGAAGGTTTAACCGAACAAGATGGGAATATCGAGTGATAACAAAAACACAACACCAAAGGTTCTTTTCAGAACCATCAACATATTCATAAAGAGTAAACAGTAAACTAATCCATTTTTCAGGTAGATAGGTAGGTATTCACGTAGGAGAAGAAAATAAAACAATATATTTAAAATATATATTTAACAAAAGCTGTCCTCTTTGTATAGTCCTACGTCACTCCGGTTATGTCCCCGATATTACCCACCCGTCTTTTTTTTGTTGATATTTTTCATTATATTAGGCTGTCAAAAAAGTCCTGCGGTATTTCCGCGAGGTGTCGTTGTAAGCTCGTAGTTCTAGTTGTATTCATTGTATCGAGTCACTAACACTTATACGAAATGTTCATCTGCTTGTCACAAACCTACACCTCTGTTGCATACGCTGTTTACCGTTCAAGTGAGTAATATCGTTACAGCTACGTTGCCAATTTTCCGTTTTCCAATTTACAATCCAATATGTTTCCGAAAACCTACAGAAACCTACCTCAGAAACATGTCTAATTTACATACCTTTTGACTGTCGGTGCTATGAGCAAATGCTTGCTGCAGCGACCTTTGCATCTCGTTTTGAACATAAAGGCCTGTTCCCGTTCCATTACCATGTCTACAACTACGACGGAAATGCTCCAGATGATGTAGAATCTGATAAATTGATAAAAAAAAATCGGTTATTATTTCTCTGTGCAACTAGTTTTGTTTTCCCTGTCAAAAATACTATACTAATACTACCACCATTTACATACCTGCTCGGAAGTTGGTGTGCAGCTTTGTGATGGAGACGCTTTCAGAGGACGTTTACGTTTGTTTGGAGAGCACGAAGGATATCTCGATGTCAAAAGACCAGCTATTATTTCTGACAGCTTACTCTCGTACTCATCACACCAACATCTATTTATACATTACAGAATTAGAATAAAACAACAATAACTTTAAAACTTACTTTGAAAAATTATTTCAAATTTCTAAATATTATAAATATTATCCTCGAAAATCTTTGAAAACCTGAAATTTTGCACAGATCATTTTTTGGGCCAATAAACAAAATTACCAGTTCTTTAACGCTTGTATGCTAAAAGAGCAGGGAACGCATGTCCGATTGAGCTGGAATTTGCACAGATCATTTCTTGGGCCAATAAACAAATTGTACAGGGTTTTTCAACTTATCTCAATTTACAACTTATTTCAATTTACTTTTCCGAAAGTAAATTGAAATAAAACACACATACTATTCGAATTTCGATTAAACTTTTATTTCAAATTAAAGTTTATGTGTGAAATACAACATCATTCAAATGTCCACCAAATGTCCATCCGGAACAGGTAATGTTCGATGACTTTTCGGCACATATGGGGCGGTATGTCGGTCATAACTTCACGAATGTTGTCTTTCAAATGTTCAAGAGTTTGCGGAGAGTTGGCATAGACGCGGTCTTTCGCATAACCCCACAAAAAAAAGTCTAGCGGGTTCAAATCGCATGATCTGGACGGCGAATTGGCATCACCAAAACGCGAAATTATGCGTCCCTCAAATTTCGTTCGCAATATGGCCATGTTCGGTTGTGTTGTGTGGCACGTGGGTGTTTGGGTGTTCACATAGCCACCGAGCTCGAAATGTGCCTCGTCGCTAAAGAAAATTTGATGCGAAAATTCAGCATCTTGCTGCTGTTCGTTCACCCGACACATTCCATGGTCACCACGCTCTAATTTTTGTACCAGTTGGACTTTATATGAATGTAGGTGCAAGTCCAAATGCAAAATTCGCCACAATGATGTGTTTGACAAGCCCAATTGCTGAGCACGCCGTGGAATCGAAACATTCGGGTCATCCTCCACACTAGCAGCAACAGCAGCAATATTTTCGGCCGAACGCACATTACGATGATGCACAGGTTTCACAATATCCGCTACGGATCAAGTTTGTTCGAATTTACGCACTACATTAGCGATTGTGTGCTCTGTAGGCCGTCCATGACGACTTTCTCTAGTCGTCATTTGTTTTTTCTACAGACTTATAACCTCTGCGTGATAATGATGTGTCAGGATGATTCAATCAACTGCTTTTCTCAACCGGAGGAAGACATGGAGCATGAAGAACGTCAAAACCGACTACATGCTCTTTGCAATCGTCAGGATCTGTTCCAGGAGGAGAGTGTTGAATTTGAATTTGATTTGAAATCAATGTCATATCGTCACTAGGTTTCATGGTTTCCTCCTGGCTAATGATGAAAAAGTTGGGAGTTGATATCCGGATATCTGTTCCAACAACTAGCGGTTGTCATCACCTTGCGGCGGAGAAGCGGAGAAGACGTATGCTGTTATGTCAAGAAAGACATACTTTTAGTTTGAGGTACGGACTGTGGGACTGCTGAGGGTTTGTAAAAGTAGTTTTTTGTTAACAATCTGTTTGAATTAGTTTTTTGTTTTGTTTTAGCAGGACTGCAATTCCGAAATGATGTTGGGGAATGATGATCCATTGTGTGCTTTTGATGGCTACAATATAAGCATGAGCACAAACATCGAATCCGATTATTCAATACGACCAATCACTACCCCTCAATCCAATACAGTCGTTCTGTTACAAGAAAACAAGCCCCAAATTCCTACTGAAGACACACTTCCACTGCCTCACCAAGAGCAAATCACATGGATGGTTGCCGAAAATTTCAAATGTAAGTTTGTATGAACCCTCTTCTTCGAACTCTGGGGCACTCCAGAGCGTCACAATTAAATGGGCGCACGAATAGGCAAGTAAACTACACCTGCACAGGGTCGAAGATTTCGGTAGTCGATACCTGGTCGGAGACATAATCGTTTCCTTGATAAATATCCACGACAAGACAATCGACAATCGTAAGTAGGCACAATCTGTAAATCCTAAATTTATATTTTTAATACCATTAACATATCAATATTTCTTTTCATCTTCAGGGCACGAGAATCTAACGAACTAAGAGTACTGGGTACTGGTGTCATCGACTGCCTGCTAATCAGCGCCCCATTAGGGAATGGGTCCAGTGTTGGATCAATATCAGCTCAATGAAGGTGATTCGTCGGTTCAATAAAGGGCGTTTCTTGACTAACCTTTGGAACGATATCAGTATCAGGGTTAAAATAATATTTTTTTACTTTTTGTTTTATTTAAAATCCTGTGTTTGATAATATGTTATTGTTAAGTAATATTTCACTAATAACTTATTCTATATACAATTTCAATAGTTCTACAATAAAAAAAACATTGTAAAATATGAAAACAACAATAATTCTCGTCGCTATAACTACTGCATCGCTGCCTCTAGGGAGAGGAGGCAGTATAGAGCAACGAGCGAGCAGATGAACTTGCCAGGAACGGCTCAAACTCACCATTCACTAGTCCAGAACCATTATGTGGACTCTCCGACTGTGTGTTGAAAAGCGAACTGAAAAAATGGGAAGACCGGGAAGTGACAGCAAATTGGATGGCTGCAAAACTTAAACAGGCGAAAAAAAATTATTACGTCGAGTATTAAAATTACTCAACAGCTGTTAGCAGCTGTTGAGTAATTTTAGAAAGACTTGCTGGAGTAAGAAAGACTTAAGCAAATTCACTGGTCTTGTAACAGGACACTGTCCGAGGAAATACAATTGCTCTGTAACTGCGGAGCTCTAACTTGATAAAACTATTCTGCCCAAGGAAATGCCTTTGATCCATTCGACTATGCAGTCATCGAAATGTCTTCTTCTCATAGCATGTGCCATTGATACATATGAAGCATTGTCGAAAGGCCCTTCGATATCAAGAAACGCCCATATTGCAGTTTCTTTTGCCGAAAGAGTTTTTTCAATTTTCGTCACAAACGTGGGTAACACTGTGACTAATTGATAGGCAAACTAGTATTTAGATAAAGGGCATTTGGACATGAATGCCGAGCTTATGTATTCATGTAGAGCTTTCTCCATAGTTTTCAACAGTATTGATGATAATCTTATTGGTCTGAATGATATTGGGAGTGATTTATCTCGGTTCCCAGCCTTTGGAATGAATACCACTTAAAAATCTCGATTAGAGATGGAATTAGCTTAGATTCTCCTTTTGAATCAGGACTGCAAAAATTCCATCTGCACCTGCGGTTTTGTATGGTTGAAAGGATCTCACCGCGCTTCCTACTCTGGCCAATCCAGTAACTTTGTTTGCTCTTTCAGGACACCTTCGAGAGCATTTTATTTCACGATTATAGCTAGGATTGGTATCAGAATGAACAGATGTAGATCCCGGGAAGTGAGTTTTCATCAGTAAGTTTAATCATTCTGAGGGAGGTTTTGTGAACGATTCGTCGTCCTTTTTGAGGGAATCTAGCCCGTCCGAGTGATCTTTCGCAAGAGGCTTGCTTAGTCTTGCAACGATTGGGGTAATGTCAATGCTTTCGCAGTTACTACCCAATATTTTCGTTTAGATTGTCTTAATTCTCTGTTATATTCGGTTAGGGCGCTCATGTATTGATACCAATCCGAATTAAGTTTAGCTCTGTGGAACAGTTTCTGCGCTGTTTTGCGAAGCCGCTCGAGCCTTTTGTTCCACCACGGAACGTTTCTTGTCGAAGAAACTTTCTCTAATGGACAATTACTGTTTTAGACAGAAACTATCGTATCATTTAATTCCTTTGAAGTTGATTCGAGTTGTTGAATCTTATTCTTGTATCGGTGTGTTGCAAAAGTTCTTACCCCTCTTATCCCGATAGTAATAGCGCATGACGGGTGCATATGTGTTTCGCTTCGAACCCGTATCAAAGTGTTAACTCAGCCAGTAGAGGGCCTCAACTGATGATTGGAAACATGAAATCGTTGAAAACTCTACTGCCGGTCGCAAGCCCGGAAATGAGGAGCGTTGGAGTCAAAACTAAGCCTCAAGCTCCGGAAAAAATAATGTGGGTAACCCAAACTCCAAGGTAGCCGTGCCGAGGGATGAATGGCCGATAGAGTTTAAAATATACCCGGTCGTAATTTGCCCTTACTGTGTTATAGCGGGGCAGTGGCACAGTTGGCCATTATTTCCCCAGCGTCTCGTGGGATTCAAATGAGTAATAAGGATGTTATTTCGGACAAAGAACTGCGAATCAGCTATTGCGAAAGTGTCAGGTAGCTTTAAGACCACTGAGTATGGCTCAGTGGCAGCATGTTATCACGAACAAAGAACTACGCGTTCGGATTGAATTGCTGAGGGCAAGTCAGATGCCCAATCAGCCACTAGGAACTGTCGAAACGCAAGCCCAGATCGAACGGCCGAACACACGTCTGCGGCCTAGTTTGACCAGAAATGAATTAAGAATCTTTATTCGATATCACCTTGACTTGGGACATACGGTGAGCCAAGCCGTCCGTATCATTCGCAATTGTTATGGGCTAGTCGTTAATAACAAAACATGCCGGAAGTGATATGATAGATTCCGAAGAGATAGGAGTTACAGTGACTTGCCGCGGTCAGGCCGCCCACATGTCATCGAAAATGTTGAGGACGTCAGCGATGAGGTATTAGAGCATCCGCCTTACTCGCCCGACCTGAGCCCAACTGATTATCACTTGTTCAGGTTTATACACAACACTTGGTATGAACACGATATTCTCTCTGTACTGTCAAACCACCATCCCATTCGAATATAATGTGTCTGTAATCAGACAAAGACGCCTCTTCCGAAACGTGTCAGTTGTGTATTTTCACAGAAATTACCGGAATGCACAGTGTTAGGTTCAGGACTTTGCTTTTACTAGAACAGCAGTTCTTGGGGAGTCATGCTTGTCGTCGTAGAATAAGTTGCATGAACCAGTATAAGTATCAAGTATTCTTCCTTTGTTGACCCAATGCTCTTGAATTAAAGCATAATCCATAGCGTCTTCAATAAACCTCCTAGCGTTCGCGTTCTACGTTGGTTTCGACCACTCGTTCAATTGGGTGTGGATTATTCGTATTAGTCCCACGAATCTCGCGGTAAAGAAGGTCCGCTGCATCAGTGACCGGCATAATGCATTGTGGAGGGTGCCCTGGTGCTCTACAGGCTTCGTTAACGGCAAGGTTTTAACCCCCTACCATTCATCCATCGGCACGGGTCGCGTCACACCTTGGTTTAGGGGAGATTCGTGGGACTTCTATGAATAATTACATTCATTACAATCATCCTACTTTTCTGGGGCTTTGGACCCACTGCTCTGGTTTCACAATAATTTCATATTTAGCATTATATTAGGAAGCCATTTCAACTACTTGGAAAAAAATACAAATTACTTAATGCAACCTCTCTGGACCTTATTATATCAGACTATTTAGAAGTTTTTGAAACTAAAGAGACGATACCTTACACGAGCAGCTTACGACATCTTTATATACTGTTTGAACGAAATGGCAAACAAAAATAATAGTCAGTATCGCGTTCAGAGAAAATATTTCATTGCAAACAAAATCGACTGTTATGTGCAAACATTTCGAATCGATCGCGATCACGCAATCATTTGGTGGCAATTTTAAAGAGTATATTGACAAGATTTGCTAGAAATAATGTTAATTCAATTTTGGGAAAAAAAATCTGACGTTTTAGTAATCAAACATGACTTTGAATTATGTATGAATGATGTTTATTAGCGATTTTGTTATGGTTTATCTTGTGTTAATGAGAAATTAATTACATTTTCTAATATCTGGTATCCGGCTGGATATCGAATATTGGCCGGATAAGCAGGATACCGGATAGCTACTAACAACATTGTCGAAGACAGTTTTAGTCTAGAAAATTGCCAAAAATCGACGTGCGACTACGTTGAAACTCGTTAAACCAATTTCTGACGGTAGCCATTTAAGGAGAAGAGTGACCGTATACAGCATCCAAGCGCTCTTTGATTTTGCTGCGCGATTTCCCTTCCAAAATCAAGAATCGACTGCTATTGCTCTTTTTCCATTTTTCTAAAATCCGCGGACCCGCACTCTTTCACACACGGTCAAAACAAAACTACGAGTGCGATTCGGCTGAATTTTGACAGTAGTCGTTTACGAGAATATACTACACGAAAGTAATCTCTCTTGCGATACTGACACCATTGAACTATGGTCCAGGAGGTGCATTTAAGTGGAAATTAGCATCTAGAGCTCGACAGTGATTATCCCGTCACCCGTCTTTTTTTTGTTGATATTTTTCATTATATTAGGCTGTCAAAAAAGTCCTGCGGTATTTCCGCGAGGTGTCGTTGTAAGCTCGTAGTTCTAGTTGTATTCATTGTATCGAGTCACTAACACTTATACGAAATGTTCATCTGCTTGTCACAAACCTACACCTCTGTTGCATACGCTGTTTACCGTTCAAGTGAGTAATATCGTTACAGCTACGTTGCCAATTTTCCGTTTTCCAATTTACAATCCAATATGTTTCCGAAAACCTACAGAAACCTACCTCAGAAACATGTCTAATTTACATACCTTTTGACTGTCGGTGCTATGAGCAAATGCTTGCTGCAGCGACCTTTGCATCTCGTTTTGAACATAAAGGCCTGTTCCCGTTCCATTACCATGTCTACAACTACGACGGAAATGCTCCAGATGATGTAGAATCTGATAAATTGATAAAAAAAAATCGGTTATTATTTCTCTGTGCAACTAGTTTTGTTTTCCCTGTCAAAAATACTATACTAATACTACCACCATTTACATACCTGCTCGGAAGTTGGTGTGCAGCTTTGTGATGGAGACGCTTTCAGAGGACGTTTACGTTTGTTTGGAGAGCACGAAGGATATCTCGATGTCAAAAGACCAGCTATTATTTCTGACAGCTTACTCTCGTACTCATCACACCAACATCTATTTATACATTACAGAATTAGAATAAAACAACAATAACTTTAAAACTTACTTTGAAAAATTATTTCAAATTTCTAAATATTATAAATATTATCCTCGAAAATCTTTGAAAACCTGAAATTTTGCACAGATCATTTTTTGGGCCAATAAACAAAATTACCAGTTCTTTAACGCTTGTATGCTAAAAGAGCAGGGAACGCATGTCCGATTGAGCTGGAATTTGCACAGATCATTTCTTGGGCCAATAAACAAATTGTACAGGGTTTTTCAACTTATCTCAATTTACAACTTATTTCAATTTACTTTTCCGAAAGTAAATTGAAATAAAACACACATACTATTCGAATTTCGATTAAACTTTTATTTCAAATTAAAGTTTATGTGTGAAATACAACATCATTCAAATGTCCACCAAATGTCCATCCGGAACAGGTAATGTTCGATGACTTTTCGGCACATATGGGGCGGTATGTCGGTCATAACTTCACGAATGTTGTCTTTCAAATGTTCAAGAGTTTGCGGAGAGTTGGCATAGACGCGGTCTTTCGCATAACCCCACAAAAAAAAGTCTAGCGGGTTCAAATCGCATGATCTGGACGGCGAATTGGCATCACCAAAACGCGAAATTATGCGTCCCTCAAATTTCGTTCGCAATATGGCCATGTTCGGTTGTGTTGTGTGGCACGTGGGTGTTTGGGTGTTCACATAGCCACCGAGCTCGAAATGTGCCTCGTCGCTAAAGAAAATTTGATGCGAAAATTCAGCATCTTGCTGCTGTTCGTTCACCCGACACATTCCATGGTCACCACGCTCTAATTTTTGTACCAGTTGGACTTTATATGAATGTAGGTGCAAGTCCAAATGCAAAATTCGCCACAATGATGTGTTTGACAAGCCCAATTGCTGAGCACGCCGTGGAATCGAAACATTCGGGTCATCCTCCACACTAGCAGCAACAGCAGCAATATTTTCGGCCGAACGCACATTACGATGATGCACAGGTTTCACAATATCCGCTACGGATCAAGTTTGTTCGAATTTACGCACTACATTAGCGATTGTGTGCTCTGTAGGCCGTCCATGACGACTTTCTCTAGTCGTCATTTGTTTTTTCTACAGACTTATAACCTCTGCGTGATAATGATGTGTCAGGATGATTCAATCAACTGCTTTTCTCAACCGGAGGAAGACATGGAGCATGAAGAACGTCAAAACCGACTACATGCTCTTTGCAATCGTCAGGATCTGTTCCAGGAGGAGAGTGTTGAATTTGAATTTGATTTGAAATCAATGTCATATCGTCACTAGGTTTCATGGTTTCCTCCTGGCTAATGATGAAAAAGTTGGGAGTTGATATCCGGATATCTGTTCCAACAACTAGCGGTTGTCATCACCTTGCGGCGGAGAAGCGGAGAAGACGTATGCTGTTATGTCAAGAAAGACATACTTTTAGTTTGAGGTACGGACTGTGGGACTGCTGAGGGTTTGTAAAAGTAGTTTTTTGTTAACAATCTGTTTGAATTAGTTTTTTGTTTTGTTTTAGCAGGACTGCAATTCCGAAATGATGTTGGGGAATGATGATCCATTGTGTGCTTTTGATGGCTACAATATAAGCATGAGCACAAACATCGAATCCGATTATTCAATACGACCAATCACTACCCCTCAATCCAATACAGTCGTTCTGTTACAAGAAAACAAGCCCCAAATTCCTACTGAAGACACACTTCCACTGCCTCACCAAGAGCAAATCACATGGATGGTTGCCGAAAATTTCAAATGTAAGTTTGTATGAACCCTCTTCTTCGAACTCTGGGGCACTCCAGAGCGTCACAATTAAATGGGCGCACGAATAGGCAAGTAAACTACACCTGCACAAGGTCGAAGATTTCGGTAGTCGATACCTGGTCGGAGACATAATCGTTTCCTTGATAAATATCCACGACAAGACAATCGACAATCGTAAGTAGGCACAATCTGTAAATCCTAAATTTATATTTTTAATACCATTAACATATCAATATTTCTTTTCATCTTCAGGGCACGAGAATCTAACGAACTAAGAGTACTGGGTACTGGTGTCATCGACTGCCTGCTAATCAGCGCCCCATTAGGGAATGGGTCCAGTGTTGGATCAATATCAGCTCAATGAAGGTGATTCGTCGGTTCAATAAAGGGCGTTTCTTGACTAACCTTTGGAACGATATCAGTATCAGGGTTAAAATAATATTTTTTTACTTTTTGTTTTATTTAAAATCCTGTGTTTGATAATATGTTATTGTTAAGTAATATTTCACTAATAACTTATTCTATATACAATTTCAATAGTTCTACAATAAAAAAAACATTGTAAAATATGAAAACAACAATAATTCTCGTCGCTATAACTACTGCATCGCTGCCTCTAGGGAGAGGAGGCAGTATAGAGCAACGAGCGAGCAGATGAACTTGCCAGGAACGGCTCAAACTCACCATTCACTAGTCCAGAACCATTATGTGGACTCTCCGACTGTGTGTTGAAAAGCGAACTGAAAAAATGGGAAGACCGGGAAGTGACAGCAAATTGGATGGCTGCAAAACTTAAACAGGCGAAAAAAAATTATTACGTCGAGTATTAAAATTACTCAACAGCTGTTAGCAGCTGTTGAGTAATTTTAGAAAGACTTGCTGGAGTAAGAAAGACTTAAGCAAATTCACTGGTCTTGTAACAGGACACTGTCCGAGGAAATACAATTGCTCTGTAACTGCGGAGCTCTAACTTGATAAAACTATTCTGCCCAAGGAAATGCCTTTGATCCATTCGACTATGCAGTCATCGAAATGTCTTCTTCTCATAGCATGTGCCATTGATACATATGAAGCATTGTCGAAAGGCCCTTCGATATCAAGAAACGCCCATATTGCAGTTTCTTTTGCCGAAAGAGTTTTTTCAATTTTCGTCACAAACGTGGGTAACACTGTGACTAATTGATAGGCAAACTAGTATTTAGATAAAGGGCATTTGGACATGAATGCCGAGCTTATGTATTCATGTAGAGCTTTCTCCATAGTTTTCAACAGTATTGATGATAATCTTATTGGTCTGAATGATATTGGGAGTGATTTATCTCGGTTCCCAGCCTTTGGAATGAATACCACTTAAAAATCTCGATTAGAGATGGAATTAGCTTAGATTCTCCTTTTGAATCAGGACTGCAAAAATTCCATCTGCACCTGCGGTTTTGTATGGTTGAAAGGATCTCACCGCGCTTCCTACTCTGGCCAATCCAGTAACTTTGTTTGCTCTTTCAGGACACCTTCGAGAGCATTTTATTTCACGATTATAGCTAGGATTGGTATCAGAATGAACAGATGTAGATCCCGGGAAGTGAGTTTTCATCAGTAAGTTTAATCATTCTGAGGGAGGTTTTGTGAACGATTCGTCGTCCTTTTTGAGGGAATCTAGCCCGTCCGAGTGATCTTTCGCAAGAGGCTTGCTTAGTCTTGCAACGATTGGGGTAATGTCAATGCTTTCGCAGTTACTACCCAATATTTTCGTTTAGATTGTCTTAATTCTCTGTTATATTCGGTTAGGGCGCTCATGTATTGATACCAATCCGAATTAAGTTTAGCTCTGTGGAACAGTTTCTGCGCTGTTTTGCGAAGCCGCTCGAGCCTTTTGTTCCACCACGGAACGTTTCTTGTCGAAGAAACTTTCTCTAATGGACAATTACTGTTTTAGACAGAAACTATCGTATCATTTAATTCCTTTGAAGTTGATTCGAGTTGTTGAATCTTATTCTTGTATCGGTGTGTTGCAAAAGTTCTTACCCCTCTTATCCCGATAGTAATAGCGCATGACGGGTGCATATGTGTTTCGCTTCGAACCCGTATCAAAGTGTTAACTCAGCCAGTAGAGGGCCTCAACTGATGATTGGAAACATGAAATCGTTGAAAACTCTACTGCCGGTCGCAAGCCCGGAAATGAGGAGCGTTGGAGTCAAAACTAAGCCTCAAGCTCCGGAAAAAATAATGTGGGTAACCCAAACTCCAAGGTAGCCGTGCCGAGGGATGAATGGCCGATAGAGTTTAAAATATACCCGGTCGTAATTTGCCCTTACTGTGTTATAGCGGGGCAGTGGCACAGTTGGCCATTATTTCCCCAGCGTCTCGTGGGATTCAAATGAGTAATAAGGATGTTATTTCGGACAAAGAACTGCGAATCAGCTATTGCGAAAGTGTCAGGTAGCTTTAAGACCACTGAGTATGGCTCAGTGGCAGCATGTTATCACGAACAAAGAACTACGCGTTCGGATTGAATTGCTGAGGGCAAGTCAGATGCCCAATCAGCCACTAGGAACTGTCGAAACGCAAGCCCAGATCGAACGGCCGAACACACGTCTGCGGCCTAGTTTGACCAGAAATGAATTAAGAATCTTTATTCGATATCACCTTGACTTGGGACATACGGTGAGCCAAGCCGTCCGTATCATTCGCAATTGTTATGGGCTAGTCGTTAATAACAAAACATGCCGGAAGTGATATGATAGATTCCGAAGAGATAGGAGTTACAGTGACTTGCCGCGGTCAGGCCGCCCACATGTCATCGAAAATGTTGAGGACGTCAGCGATGAGGTATTAGAGCATCCGCCTTACTCGCCCGACCTGAGCCCAACTGATTATCACTTGTTCAGGTTTATACACAACACTTGGTATGAACACGATATTCTCTCTGTACTGTCAAACCACCATCCCATTCGAATATAATGTGTCTGTAATCAGACAAAGACGCCTCTTCCGAAACGTGTCAGTTGTGTATTTTCACAGAAATTACCGGAATGCACAGTGTTAGGTTCAGGACTTTGCTTTTACTAGAACAGCAGTTCTTGGGGAGTCATGCTTGTCGTCGTAGAATAAGTTGCATGAACCAGTATAAGTATCAAGTATTCTTCCTTTGTTGACCCAATGCTCTTGAATTAAAGCATAATCCATAGCGTCTTCAATAAACCTCCTAGCGTTCGCGTTCTACGTTGGTTTCGACCACTCGTTCAATTGGGTGTGGATTATTCGTATTAGTCCCACGAATCTCGCGGTAAAGAAGGTCCGCTGCATCAGTGACCGGCATAATGCATTGTGGAGGGTGCCCTGGTGCTCTACAGGCTTCGTTAACGGCAAGGTTTTAACCCCCTACCATTCATCCATCGGCACGGGTCGCGTCACACCTTGGTTTAGGGGAGATTCGTGGGACTTCTATGAATAATTACATTCATTACAATCATCCTACTTTTCTGGGGCTTTGGACCCACTGCTCTGGTTTCACAATAATTTCATATTTAGCATTATATTAGGAAGCCATTTCAACTACTTGGAAAAAAATACAAATTACTTAATGCAACCTCTCTGGACCTTATTATATCAGACTATTTAGAAGTTTTTGAAACTAAAGAGACGATACCTTACACGAGCAGCTTACGACATCTTTATATACTGTTTGAACGAAATGGCAAACAAAAATAATAGTCAGTATCGCGTTCAGAGAAAATATTTCATTGCAAACAAAATCGACTGTTATGTGCAAACATTTCGAATCGATCGCGATCACGCAATCATTTGGTGGCAATTTTAAAGAGTATATTGACAAGATTTGCTAGAAATAATGTTAATTCAATTTTGGGAAAAAAAATCTGACGTTTTAGTAATCAAACATGACTTTGAATTATGTATGAATGATGTTTATTAGCGATTTTGTTATGGTTTATCTTGTGTTAATGAGAAATTAATTACATTTTCTAATATCTGGTATCCGGCTGGATATCGAATATTGGCCGGATAAGCAGGATACCGGATAGCTACTAACAACATTGTCGAAGACAGTTTTAGTCTAGAAAATTGCCAAAAATCGACGTGCGACTACGTTGAAACTCGTTAAACCAATTTCTGACGGTAGCCATTTAAGGAGAAGAGTGACCGTATACAGCATCCAAGCGCTCTTTGATTTTGCTGCGCGATTTCCCTTCCAAAATCAAGAATCGACTGCTATTGCTCTTTTTCCATTTTTCTAAAATCCGCGGACCCGCACTCTTTCACACACGGTCAAAACAAAACTACGAGTGCGATTCGGCTGAATTTTGACAGTAGTCGTTTACGAGAATATACTACACGAAAGTAATCTCTCTTGCGATACTGACACCATTGAACTATGGTCCAGGAGGTGCATTTAAGTGGAAATTAGCATCTAGAGCTCGACAGTGATTATCTAGACAAAAACTACTTTTTCATTTGCTAGTCGTTCTTTTTGGGGCAAACATAATAAAAAATTATTGATGGCATTTTGAAGAGCACATTTGATTCTACATAAGGTGTAACTTTCAAAAGAGTGTTATTTTTTGTATTTGAGTAAATTAAATTTGAAATTATGAGTTTTGGCATATAAATGAACAAGTTGTAATTTTTAAATGCTATAGTATAGACTTTAAAGCAGCATCACTTCAGTTCAGTCTTATAGCCACTCAACATGGAGGTTCAAAGAAGACACATTTTTGTTTGTGTTTACCTCTATCTATCAAGATAAGAAAGTTAGATTCTTTATTTCATCGACAATTTTGGTCACCCTATTTTTAATAACATAAAAATGAGCGCTCTATTATATATAACAACTTTGTCGAAGACAGTTTTTGTCTAGAGAATCACTGTCGAGCTCTAGATGCTAATTTCCACTTAAATGCACCTCCTGGACCATAGTGCATTGAGCAACCCGACTTATCGGACCGCCCTCGTATGTAATGTGACGACGATGGCGGGATATTTAAGTTCTATTCTTTGCTGTGAACTTCTCTGTGTTTGTAGATCAAACTTTTGAACTTATTTTTTTATATTTTTAACGGGTGAAGAAAGTTATTTAGTTGAGACTTTCGTGGTATATATAGGCAGCCTTCGTCAATAATTTACGATTATTTTCTTTGTATTTTTCATGTTGCGCTCTTGTCTCAATGTCGCCAAATCTCAGCAACTAGTCTAATTTCAAGTGTGATCGAAGAGCAGTATGAATTTCATGTTGTCTGAAGACGACGCTCGTACACACAGCTCGTCGCGTGGATGTCGTCTATAGACGACACTCATACACACACGAAGTCGCACGGATGTCGTCTATAGACAACGCTCATAACGAAAGGGTTTTAATCGTCAACTTACATTTGAATTCAAAAAAAGGGTTTGTACAATCTATCTCAAATAACAGTTTAACCATTTGCATCCGAGCGGCGCTGCTGTGGCGATCTGCTATTTGAAGTGCCTAATTACAAAGAGTTATATTTATCAAAGTTTGCTGCTTACGAAATACAACATAACATACAAATAAACTGGTAAGATATTATTATTTGTGTACGTTTGTTTATATTTTTTTAAGTACTTGTAAAATGGTTGCGTTATTCGACTGAAATCGTTTCGAGTTGCTAATTCGCGCAAACGAAAAAGGCCTCGAACGTATGACTCAGTATGACTATTAGTATGCAATATATCTTTATATAAAATCATTATATGTATGTGAAACAAACTGAACTAACCTGAGTACTGAAATGACAAATGCATCTGCTTTACATCTGGAATCTCGACTAAGTAGACATTTCATCAAACTTGTTGATGGCTTTTCATTTTTTAATAACAATAGAATGTACGTTAACGCTTCCGCATGCAACGTCGGGTCCAGTTCAGGAAGAATATCCTAAAAATAAATACATCATGAATGTTAATCACATTTTCCAATCAAATCAGTTTTGAAACTTCAATTTGAAGAAAACCATTAGAATATAATCCGATTTTTGTTACATAACCTCAAGAAAATTTCTGGAAGATCTTTCTTATTTCCAACATAATCTCCTTCTACCAGGAGGACAAAATATATATTAAAAATTATAATTTTTTATTTTTTACTTCCAAACAAACATTGATGACTTTTAATTGGCTTAAGCATCGAGTAGGTTGCACAATACCCTAGGCGGTACGTACTATCCGTCCGTTTCTGAACAGATACATAATTGAAGTCAAATAATTTCTCTTAGAAAAAGACATGCTCTCCCCAACAGTTGAGAACTGCCTTGACCACGTTCTTGGAAGGAATACTAGTTCGACAATTATGTAATATAAATGACGAGAACGACTTCTCATAAATATCTCGGATATTTTCAAAATGTTTCAGTAGGGAAGGTAAGCCATTATCATACACATAGCTGGTGTTACTGGTGCAGATAGAAAACTTTCAATTAGTAAAAATTGTATCTGCTGAGGGAATTGGGGGTACATGAAATCAGGGTTTAAAAATATTGTTACGCCAAATGTTTTGAAATTGCATGAAACGTCGAGATTTACCTCAAAACATTTGACCCAACCAACAAAAAAGATGTTAATTTGTGTGGTATATCTTCATCCGGACCGACTTCGCGATTTTGAGTAGATCAACACATCAATTCGATTTTTTGGGTCTTATCGACGATGAATGGTAATGATGATATATTTGTTGTCGGTGATTTCAACCTGGCTACAGAACGGGAATCGAACCCGAACCCCCGGCATGTTAGGTTTGACGCTAACCACTCGGCCACGGGAGCAAAGGGTTAAATATCGTCAATTTGTCTTAAAAATATCGACCAGGCTATTTAAAAAATATGTTTTTTTAAATCAAATACTCGTAAAAATGGATCAAAAAAGTGTATATAACCATCTACGGCCTTTGGTTCGAACCTCAAAAATGTCTATTATAGGAACCTTTTTTGAAATCGAGAATAAAATAAATCTATAAATCTACGTTTCGTGCCATGTGGAGTGTATACGATACACTCTGCACTTTCCGTTCAGGTCACATTGAAAAACAAAGAATTATTAAAAAAAAATATTGTAAGTCAAACATTGTCTGCATGCATATTAAATATTTTTTTTCCTGCTAATAATAGTTTTGTATTATTGAAAAAATGAAAGTTATCGTCTCAACGATTTTTTTCATCTTTGAAGAGTGGGTCGTATACGCCACACGCGACCTGGATGGAAAATTTTCAAAAATTGCCACGGCACGGAATGAGTTAAGGACTATAAAGAACTTTGTAACACATAATGGTCATATTTACCTGAAAAGATTCTAGTGGAACATCGTGAGCTTGTATAAGTTGCCAGAAGCAAAATTGCTCAAACGTCTCGAATTCGAGACTTTTTCGAATCACACCAATTATGTTATCGTTGTTTAATATAACGAGCTTTCCTTGAGTCACACTGAATATAACATCACGTAAATTTGTTGCATCAACGGCTCCTATGAATAATTCAAAAATATCCGTGTTGTTTATCATTACACCTCTGTACTCTTTGAATAAGTCCGGCAGTATCCAAAAGAACATTTCCGAATCTGTTTTTTCCAACATGGTGAGGTCCTGCTTCAATTGACACTCGAATTCAGAGTTGATAAGTGTACAGAAATATTTATAAACGCTGCCTTTCAATGTAGAAGTTGAGTTTTCCTTCCGCCGTGCTTGTAATTTCGCATAAACTTTGAGGAAATGTAGTAATAAATAGCCGATGCTTGGTATCTGATTACATGTAGCTATTAATAAATTTATCACATATCTTTTACATTTTTCCTCCGTGTGATACAGCACTTTGAAAAGACAACATAACGGATGACTAATACTTTCTGAAAGGCATTCGTCAGATTTAGATTCCGGATATATTGAACAATCATCTAATGTTTGTTTTAGCGTAGATATGATTCTTTCATGAATATACAGCTCTTGTTCCACGCTGAGGAGGCATGACGGCGCATTGAGTGACATTAGAATTGATTCAAAGTCATCAGATTTTTGTGATAAAACGAAGGCATCTATGAATTGTAACAAATCCTCGGGAAGCGATTGGATGACTGGTTTTTCCATTCTCATTACCTAAAAAAAAGGTTGGTGTATTTAATTTAATAAATCCAAACAAAAACTCGAACAACGGAGATTTCATCCCATGCTCATGTTCAGCAATAATCATTGCTTTAAAACATTTCTTCTGATGTGATTTATTTACACTTACTTTAGAAAGTGGTAAGTCGTCGTCATCAGACGGTTCATCCTTTGTATTCATTATTCTAGTGTTATCATCCTCGTCATCACTGAATTTTTGTAACTCTACTGTCGCATTATAGCTTACATACTCTGGACAAATATTCCAAAAATCCTTGCTAGAATCTGTGGGTTGAAGAACGATTAACGTAGGAAAATATTTGTTATCAATATATCGATTTACCACTTGGAAAATTTTGCTCTTCATCTGTAACTATTTTTACAGGGTTCGCCGCGCTGAATGAATTAGGAGAAGCAGGTGTGAATGCGAAAAACTCTCGAAAATTTTCTCGTAGCATTGTTTTCAATTCACGATCTAATTTAACAGACTCCAACAATGGTAAAAGGTTTGGTATAACCTGAAATATCGAGATATATTGTCTGTAAACATATTGTTATTTCTATACCTGTTTCTCGAGAATAATTCGTAATGAATTATAAATTCCAGCGCGTACTTTGTCTTCTCCTCTGGGATAGAAATTTTTCATTATTCTGCACAGGAAATCAAGTAAAGTACAGCTAACCAACGGGTGATTTTTAATAGAATGGTACATAACTAGGATGCCCGGTTCAATATTCATTATGTTATCCTTAAGTGGATCGAAAAACAACCAGTCGTAAAACAAAGCAAGTTTAGCATTAGCCTGAGCTACTGCATTTGTACATGAGGTCAATAACCAACCGATGACAGCCCATCGTGGAATAATGTCTGAACAAAGCATATCGTTAGTAGGATGAATAGCTCCTATTATGAATCTTATCAAATCTGAACGCAGACTGTGAGACTCTGGAGTTGTGAAGTATTTTTCTTGAAACCAATCTTGATACCTGAAAAAAAACCAAAAAGAAGAGGCATATGTATTTCAAGGGACCTACCTATGTGTTTTGTGCTTACATAATAATTTACTTCATTTGTTATATACAGTGTGAGCTTGAGCTTAAGCTTGGGTAGACTGTACAATTCGTATTTGCTCTCCGTGATTGATTTGAACCAGCGAAATTCCACAAAGAACACATTGAATGACGCTTGGGAGTAGCAAATCTTTCTCATTGTGCAAGTTTCAGTGATTCCAACTTTAAATAGTCAATAACGACGCCGGCCACGTCCTTACAGTCACCAGGGGAAGGGAAGGAATGTTAGTATGATATTCGCCGCCCGATGGCCAGAAGGGCCGCCTCAATAGCATGGTTCCTTAGCGTTTATCAAGGAGGGGATGGTTGTTAGTGGGGGGATTTAAAAATCAGGATTCACTGAAAACAAAAAATCTCATTTGTCACTGTCGCGTAGATTTATGTATATCGATAAGGAAAACCTGTAGAATTAATTGGATCATCTATATATTCTACTGTGATAAGTACTTTTCATCGAAATCCTGGGAAACCTGAGAAGGTAACCGATAAAACTTCTCTAAACCAATTGGACCTGTAATATATAGCGTTATTCATCACGCGCATCACGTATCGGACTCCAATCGCGATGTTGCCAGCAACTGTCAATTATGTAGAATCGGTTAAAATGATTGCGAGCCGATTCGGGAGAAAGCATCCGAGCTACTTCAATTTTTTACACGGGCGAATAGCTCCATATCTACAAATCAAACGAGATAGACGGTAGCAGGACCCTGGTTCATTCACTACGAATATGATGGTGGGACGTTTGAAAGTACACATCTGTGCGTCAGAAACGCAAAAACTATGGATGGGTTATACCTATGATATAACCGCAAGGTTGACCGTAGGACTGCCGTCGGCTTAGTTATCAATTGTATTTCTTCAATTAGCAATAATCCCACCTCGGATGTTCCTCATTGGGTACGATATCGCCGCTGCGCAGGTTGAAATACTGAATGAATGTGATTTACGAATTCAATTGCAAACAAATCTCAATTTAAGCCATGCATTATGTTAGTAGTTATCGCAGCAAATAGTTATCAAAATTTTGACTAATCATCAAACGGTATGCGTAGAAGTTCAATGAGCTGGCGACATGAAGGGCTATCTTCTAATGCAGTATTGAATAATCGAGCCAAAGCGTTGCATTTGTACCCACTTTTGTAGACCGTAGCAAAACAAATTCCGGACTGTAAAAATGTAAAAATCGCCGACTTGAATGTATCTGCAGTGCCGATTTTCCGAACTTCTTAGTTTCGGCATCTTTATTGGGGAAATACATTCCGGTTTGCAAAAATGCAGCGAGTACAAAAGTACTCGTAGTTTACATCTAATTTGCTATGCCAATATCCCTGGCTCCATGGTTTTGAAGTATTAGGGAAACATTCCGATTTCCAAAAACGCAAACGAGTACAAAAGTACCCGCAGCTTGCCTCTATTTTGCAATGTCGTTTTGCCCAGGCTCCATGTTTTTGAAGTCTGTGTTAGAGAAACATCCATCCATTCCAGCGATCGTACCTCTATCGTTGCGCAATCGTAATTGTGTGGATTTCCGAGCGGCACTCGCTTATATACCGATTGGTGTGATTTCAATAGCCTGTTTTGAAAGCAATTTTAGGGCTATTGAAACAAGTTTCTGGATCAAAATGTAACAAACATATGTAGACGTAGACGCTTTATCTTTCTAATGAAGTGTTTATCATACCATTTTGTTCAGTTGTTTAGGAGCTATTAACGCTCAAAATCTCGTTCTCCGGCGTAACGCTTTCGTTTTCGAAACTGAACTTGCACCCCAGTATAGAAATGAAAGACGTAGTCCTATGTCAAAACATTGATATTTTCAGTTAGGGTGGGTTTAGCCTAGTGATATATCCATGTGAAGAAATATGATGAGATTTGTAGAAATCGCATCAACCGTTTAGACTAGCGTGAACTTCTATAATGAATATATTCATATTTTCGGTGAATTTATTCACCTGAAGTAGAACTGCATCCAAATTTAGTGATTTCTCACCAGTGAGAAATTCACAAGCGTTTACATATGCTGAATTTATTCAAATTATATATACCTCGAATAAATGTATCGTATTTATTCTCACCCGTTTACACCTATTTTCACGTGAATAAATCCATCTATACCTATAGATCTCCCTAATGTAAACCAGCCATTACGATACACACAGACATCGCAAAGTTTAGAAAGGATAGCATTAGGCTAATGTTATTTAGGATCGGAGTACGCACGAAAATTTGATTGTACGAAGAGTGGATGTCAACTTTCACTATTGCATACAATTCGTACGACCACTTTTCTGCATTCAGTGTCACCGCCGCCTTAGAAAGAGGAGAAAGAGAGACAACTTAGCTCATGAAGCCTCCTGCTCAGCCCAGCCATTCCAACAACTCATATGAAGACACCATCACTGAACACAGAAGTTTCGCACACGTTTTGAAATCTTACGGTAAACCCACCGTACACCAGTGAGAAATTCACCAGCGTTTACATATGCCTGTATTCATTCTAATCATAGTGCTTATATATACCTCGAAGAAGTGTATCATATATATTCTCACCCGTTTACATCTATTTTCGCGTGAATAAATCCATCTATAGCTATAGATCTCCCTAATGTAAACCCGCCATAACACATGTAGTTCTGACACTCACTTAACTATTTGTCGATGCATTTCCTGTTTGTTCCACAAATAATAATTATTATAATATAAACTCATCATTAGACACAGTTTTCGTTCAATATGTCCCTGCGCTATCGGAAAAAATACCTCTTATTTCATGACATAAAATAAATATTCGATACGTTAAAGTAAATTTTCATTCATAATTTTGATTTTGAAAGCAGGTTTATTCCACCTGGATATCCATCATTATTTTCGCCTCCTCTTCGGAAGGGATAGTCCGGGCCCCGCAGATGCGCTACAGCCCAACCGGAATATTCGGACAACCTCCGGCATCCCTTGCCGCGACCTGAGGATGATGCGAGTAGCAGCACCTTGGGTATGCAGGGCACCAGTGGTGCGGACGTTACACCCTCACCGGAACTACTGAAACACCTCTGCAGCTCAAGGACGAAGAACCAGATAAACGATGCAGAAAATCGGAACTCCACAATAGCCCTCTGCAGCCGAGACACCGTTAGTGCGGACGTTACAGCCCCACCGGTACTGGCGGATAACCCCCGGCGCCAAGGGAAAGTGGCTTCCGTTGTACGAGAAATCGGGACGCACAAGGGCAGAAATGCTCGTTCCCCGATGGACCACGCGATAGTGGAACGAGATCTCGGGACGCATAAAAGCGGAAACGCTCGTTCCCCGACGGGCCACGCGGGAAAACAAGATCTCAGGACACACAAGGGCGACATCGCCCGTTCCCTGGCGGATAATTTGGGAGACGTATATAATCTCTGGACGCACAAGGGCGGAAACGATCGTTCCCCCGACGGACTACGTGGGAATCGTACGTGATCTCGGGACGCACATGGGCGGAAACGCTCGTTCCCCGACGAACCACCCGGGATTTCTATCGTCCTGCAACTGTATCGTTGAGACCCTGCCTGGCGCCATTGCGAAGAACCAACCACCACAGTCGGTTGCCCCAGAAAAGCCGAGCTACCTTTTCTTTCCGTCGGGTCATGCGGGCGTCTTTCGGTCGGAACCATTCCACCCGGCTGCTGCCTTCCTCTGTCTCGTTCGACATCACCATCCCCAACAGCCTCCATCAAGGGCCAAGCCGCTGATTTTTTTTCCGCCGTCGGGTCGGGGGGACGGTCACTGGGAGATATCCGTCCTTACCCCTCTCGTTCGGCAACTCTGAGCGCGGGTGTTCCGTCCATGCCCGTCGAAGCACAATCCAATGCTGCCACCTACGACACATGGAGACAAAGACTTGGAGACTCTCTACCAGCTATAGCCGGGTCCTCCGGTCCCCTGTCATCTTCACCTCCGTTGAACTCCAGGATATTTCAGGCCACCCAGGGTGCCCCATCGAGTCTGGTCTCTGCCAACAGTTTGATTCCACCGACAAACCACCACGTCATCAACCGCCAGCGAGGTCCAACAGTCACAAGATCAACAAACCTGGCCCTGCAGTGGAATGTCAATGGTCTGTATAATAACCTTGGGGAGCTGGAGATCCTAGACCGGGAACTGTGTCCTTTAGTCATCGCTCTTCAAGAAATAAACAGAGTGTCTCCAACGAACGTCCAGAAGATCCTCGGTGGTAAATACCACTGTTACACAAAGCTGGGTTCCGTATTACAACATTCCGTAGCCTTAGGCGTCAAGAGGAGCATCCCCCATAAGCGCATTCAAATCAACACCGACCTACCGATAATTGCGGTCAGAATAGAATCTTCAATTCCGGTAGTTATTGTCTCCGTTTATCTACCATGTGGCAAGATCCCGAATTTGAGACGCAAGCTGCTGGAGGTATTTGAAAACTTGGAGGATCCTAAAATCGTTCTGGGGGACTTCAATGCTCATCACCACAACTGAGGGATGCAAGCAACGGATGTAAGGGGGGAAATCATCAGTGATTTTTTCGAATCGTTGGAGCTCATTTCCACAGCCAGCATTGATTTGGTAGGTAAATTGGGGTGGAACAAAGCAGACTACATGGAAGTGACCATTATCCGATTTCAATCATCCTCAACACACCGCCGCCTCAATCCACCCGAAGATCAAAGTGGATCTTCGACAAAGCTGACTGGGATTTCTACAGGGCTTCCTCCAGCCACCAGATCGCCCGAGACAACCCGACCACCATGCAGAAGCTCAACGAAATCATCACCGAGGTAGCAGAATCCGCCATCCCTAAAACAAAGCCCAACCCTGGCAAGAGAGCGCTGCACTGGAGGTCTGAGGACATCAAAAAAGAAATCAAGAAACGGAGGAAGTTCTTGCGTGCTGTAAAACGAATCCGGCACGATGGCCCGGAGAAAGAAACTGCAATGAACAGATATCGAGCGCAGCTCATAAGCGTGAGGCGACTAGTGAGAAAGGCCAAACTAGACAGTTGAACCGGCTTCCTGGAATCCATCAACGAAAGCCAGTCCTCTGCGGACCTATGTAGACGTATTAACGCGCTGAATGGGAAAAGAAGATTCCAAACCCCTATCCTGCAAGCGAATGGCACGGTCTACAGCGATCCAGTCGACACCGCGAACATGAAGAACTAATCGTCGCGCTGCGCTCCACCAAAGGGGAGTCCACTGGTCCCGATCACATCGGTTATAAGATGATCAAGCAGCTGTCTCCGTCCACCCTCCTTGCCATCTTTAATGGCCTCTGGCACGACTTCCCCGCGGAATGGAGACATAGTATTGTGATCCCCATTCCCAAAGTCGGCCAGAACAGCTGCTCCGTGAAAGGATACCGACCAATATCCTTGACCTCCTGTACGTCCAAGACCCTAGAGAGGATGGCAAACCAACGGCTCGTCACCTACTTGACCGAAAACAGGAAGTTGGACTGCCGACAATTTGCCTTTCAACCGGGGATGGGCACAAACACGTATTTCGCATCCCTTGGAGAGGTAGTAGCTGAGGCCAGAAAAAATCGACAGCATCTGGAGATGGTAGCCCTGGATCTAGAGAAGGCGTACGACCGAACCTGGATTCCACTAGTTCTTAAAACACTGGCGACTGGGGGGTAGACGGAAACCTGCTGTACTTTGTTGAAAACTTTGCAACAAACCGGACCTTCAAGGTAAAAGTTGGGAACCCCAGCTCCAGGCGCCTTCATGAAGAAACTGGTGTATAGCGATGAACAGCCTGTTCCGGGTTATACCGAAGGGAGTATTCGTATTCGCGTACGCGGACAACATCCTTTTGGTAGTGGTGGGGAACACGCACAGGGCACCACGCATCAAGATCCAGGCAGCTACGGTAAATGGGCTGTCGGACGAGGTTTTCGGCTTTCGGCGCAAAAGAGTGGTCACATGGTGGTATGAAGTCACAATTCGGGAGTCAAACTCTACAACGACCGCTTTCCCCGCCGTAGAGCATTGAGGATTCTGGGAGTGGTGGTTGACTACAACCTGAACTTCCAGCACCATTTCGACGAGGTGAAGAAAAGCTGTGCCACCCGGTTAAACCTCTTAAAAACCATCTCCAAACCTCATCGGAGTAACAACCGAACGATCCGTTTACGGGTGGCCAAAGCCATCCTCAATAGCCGCCTCACCTACGGTCTCGAAGTGACATGCCTGGCCAGAGATAATTATCTCTGGTCTGCTACCATCAACACCAGCAGCCTCGGTATGCGCCGAAATAGGAGAACCTTTTTGTGGAGAACATTTTTGTGGACGCAGCGATAGTCTCCAGAACGGCGAGCTTCCTCGCTAAAACCAGCGGAGATAAGGAGACACACCTGATTATTTTAACGAACGAAATCTTGCAGCAGGTGACACACTCAAACCTTCCACCGATAGCTTAACAGCTTTGGTTTGGGACTAACGACTGGAGGTTGCCGGTGGTCCGAGTGGATGATACAATCAGGAACAACTTCCGAGCTGGGACGAGCTCTGTGGGTCTGAAGCAAACTTTTGTCGAACTTGTCTCAAGAAAATTTCACAATTATGAAATTCGCTACACGGACGGTTCCAAAGGGATGCAAGAAGTTGGTTTTGGGGTAAGCGGTCATAATAACTCTCTTATTGACAGCAAGAAGCTCGTCGACATTTGCCAGGTGTTCTCGGCCGAAGCTGCCGGAATCTTTAAAGCTGACACTATGCCGTCAAGCAAACCGATCCTGATAGTTACCGACTCGGCTAGCGTCATCGATGCTGTTGGCGCGACCATCACTAGGCACTTATGGATACAAGCTATCAGTAGGTATCTGCTGCCGGATACAGTCCTCATTTGGGTCCCCGGACATAGGGGCAATGAAGCGGCCGACCGTTTTGCCGGAATCGGTTACCTTGGGCAATTTTTAACGCGCAAAGTACCGCTAGACGACATCAGACTATGGATCGCCAACACCTTCAAAAGTTTTTGGGCGGAAAAATGGTCCGTTGAAGCGACGCTGTTCCTCCGGAGAATCAAAGAATCCATCACCAGATTCGAAGACGTCAAAACGATGAGAGAGCAACGAATCTTATCCAGGTTAAAACGGGCCACTGCAACATGTCTCATAACTTCAACAGAGGACAGAGGATGCCCTTTGTGACTTGTGCGAGGTTCGCAATTCAGTCGAACACATCGTCTGTATTAGCCCAAAGTACGAGAACCTCCGGAACTTCACGGGATCAGCGGGAGCATTCGTGATGTGCTCGGCGACGACCCTTCACGAACTGCTGCACTGCTCTGTTTTTTGAAAGATGCCGATCTGTTTTTTTGAATTTAAACAAAAACTTATGATCAAATCGAAGATCCTTGTTCCTTTCCCTTCACGATAAGCGGAACAAGAACAGTCGGCATCTTCGAGCGGCGCGGATTCCCCACCTGTGGCCTGGGGCCATGGTAAGCGGACATCCTCGTCAAACGACAAGAGAAAAAAAAGCTCAAATGCGTGGAACTTTCGTGACGAAATCTGTTTTTTGTTTATTGTTTTATTTTTAATTGCTTATCCGTATGTGCATTTAAAATAAATTATAGTAAACGCACATCGCTGCATGGATTCGGCCGTTTTTGCTGAGACGAACCAGCCCAGGAGGCTGAATGTCTAAAAAATAAAGAATAAAAAAAACCGAATATTTTTGACCCGAACTGGACTTGAACAAACTTGGACAATATGTGGTGTCAACAGGCGCCACAAGCAACACAGCGAATTTAACAATCGATTCATTGAAAACCAAGTTCGAAATGGCCCAGTCAATTGGTCGCCTCGGTCGTGCGATTTGAAGCCGTTACACTATTTCCTACGTCAAGTCTATGGTCTTTGCCAACAAGCCAGTGACGATTGATGAGCTTCGTACGAATATCGAAAGTGAAATTGCAGCAGTATCGGCCGAATTATGCTTGAAAATCGTCGAAAATTGGGTTCAGCATCTGGACTTCTGCAAGCGTGCCCGTGGTGGCCATGCAAAAAAAAAATCGAGCTCCATACATAATGGCATCATATGTACTTTCACATGAATAACGAATTTCATTGATATCCAACCGTTTTTGTTTTATTTAAAAAAAAAAACTTTTGTAGCCATCTATTGAAAAACCCGATACATTATTTTTGTAATTTCTTCAATTAAGTACATGCAATGTGAAATTACGTTTTTCGGAAACTTGTTATGAGTATAAGATGAATCCTGACAAAGACAATTCATTCCCGCTCGACGATCGCCGTGATGTTTACTCAACAGTTTGTCAAACGGAAAGTGGGTGTTTTGAGGAAGAGCAGAGTTAGTGCAAAATATATTTAGACTGTTTGGAAGTGACAGATATTTTGACTTTTGGAAATGGTATACAAATTATCACGGAAGTGACAGATATTTTGACTATTGGAAATGGTATACAAATTATATCACACGCGAAGGGGGGAAAGAAATTGAGAGTTAGTGACATGAGAAAGGGGAGAATAAATGTTGCCCCAGTTTGCGTGATTGCTTCTTCTGCTGAATATCTTGCCTTCGCTACATACATTTTGATCGCAGACGTCGTGCACAAAGCGAACGTCTATTTTGCTTTGCTTTACCGTGTCTTGCATCACACATATTAATCATGACTGAGATGAAGCAGATACCCATATTTATAGATTTTTGTGATCTCAATAATTGTTTGTTGTCTTGGAATATAGAGACTTAAAACGGCTTCAGTTGATTCGACTCTACCAGTTTTCGTTCAAAGCTCGTAGACTCGTAGACATTTTATCTTTCGAATGAAGTGATAATCATATCACTTCGTTCCGTTGAGAAATAGGTATTGAGGCTCAAAGCCTTGTGTCTCCAGCGTACCGGTCTCGTTTTCGCATTGCGCCAAATATTCATTCATCCATTCATTGGGAATTGATTCAGATGCATCTTCAAACAAACGATCACTAAACCAAGGAGAGTCCTACGTTAACCGTCAACTACGCCAACAGGATGAAAAAATGTTCCGCAGCGGTTCCGTTCAAACGTAAAACAAAGGTTTATTGTAAGAATTAGTGTTAATGGAAATCGCTGTTCAATTTTTTTTATTGAAAATTGATAAATTTTCTTTTCCATATATAGAGGGGCTAGTTGGTCATAACAGCGGGCCTAGTTGGTCATACGAATAGCACGGTTGTAGAAATTGCTCTTTTGAGAGCAACGTATATAACATTTTCAGGTATGCCGCATTTCATTACGCAAGCTTTAAACAAACATAGGAAGCATATACTCTACTCTTCTACCTGTGTAATCGAGACGAAACAACCTGATACCAACCACCGCACAAACCACTTGCAATATGATAATATTTGTAGTTTTGTTCTATCAAGTTTTTATTAAATATTATAAATACAAACATTGAATATCAACAACTCACAACAATGCATCGAGTAATGTAGCATAACTGGAAATTATTTCAATATACTTTGCACGGAGCGAAACAAATGTCAAAATTAATATAGGCAAGAAACCGGCTGTGTTTGTTCCGTTTCTCGTTGTTTCCGTATCCTGAGTGGTACTACTGCTTGGCCAGACGATACATCCAACAGGTAACAAATGAAACAAACCTTTGTTTGTAATTTTATTGCTCATTTCTCTCAATAGATTCGTTTTAGGATGCGCACGTATAAGCGGAAAACAAACAGAGGATCGACTTCTGCTGAAGAGCTTCGAGAAGCCGTATTCGTATTTCCTTGGCGGCAAGAGAATACGATATAAAGCGAACGACTCTGTCCAGATATTGCGAGCGAATGAAGTTGCTGAGCGTGGGCGAGAATCCCACGAACGAGGTTCTGAAAGTGGAATATAAAACAACACGAAAAGTGTTCTCCGAGTTTCAAGAAAAGGAGTTAACACATTATATGTTGCACATGGCAGCGATCTGTTTCGGATGTTCCCACAAAGAAGTGCGATGTTTGGCCTACCAATGTGCCGATAAGTTTCGGATTCCGAAACCAGCTTCCTTGGGGAGAGACAAAATGGCTGACTAATTTTCTGCGACGGAATTCTACGCTATCAATCAGGAAGCCGGAAGCCTAAGCCGAGCCACGTCATTCAATTGACGAATGTTACGGAGTCTTTGAAAAGTTATCAGCTGTGGTGGAAAAATACAACTTTACGGCATCGCGTATATGGACGAAACTGGGGTTCCTACCGTTCTGAAACTCCAGAA